>NC_067476.1:133783999-134083999 GCF_947179515.1 Apodemus sylvaticus | reverse complement strand
TAATAGGAGGAAAACTCCAATACAAGGAGGGAAACTTCACCCTGGAAAATGCAAGATAGTAACCTTCTTTCATCAAACACAAAAGAAGATAAACAATCAAATATAAAAAATAAAATAAAAAATGACATGAAGTAATAATCACTATTCCTTAATATCTCTTAACATCAATGTACTCAATCACCCCCAAAAAAGACATAGACTAACAGACTGGATAGGTAAACAGGACCCTACATTTTGCTGCATACAGGAAACACACCTCAGTGTCAAAGACAAATACTACCTTAGAGTAAAAGGCTGGAAGACAATTTTACAAGCAAATGGTCCCAGGAAACAAGCCGGAGTAGCCATTCTAATATCAGATAAAATTGACTTTCAACGTAATGCCATCAAAAGAGACACTGAGAAAAACTTTTTCATGGTCAAAGGAAAAACACACCAAGAAGAACTCTCAATCCTGAACATCTATTCTCCAAATGAAAAGGCACCCTCATTCATAAAAGAAACTTTACTAAAGCTCAAAACACACACTGCACCTAACACAATAATTGTGGGTGACTTCAACACTGCACTTTTCTCAATGGACCGATCAGGAAAACAGAAAATAAACAGGGACATAGAGAAACTAATTGAAGCTTTGGACCAATTAGATTTAACAGATGTGTATAGAACATTTCACCCTAAAGCAAAAGAATATGCCTTTTTCTCAGCACCTCATGGTACCATCTCCAAAATCGACCATATAACTGGTCATAAGACAGACCTCAACAAATATAAGAAGATCGAACTAATCCCGTGCCTCCTATCAGATCACTATGGAGAAAAAGTGGTCTTCAATAGCAACAAAAACAACAGAAAGCCAACATACACGTGGAAACTGAACAATATTCTACTCAATGATACCTTGGTCAAGGAAGAAATAAAGAAAGAAATCAAAGACTTTTTAGAATTTAATGAAAATGAAGACACAACATACCCAATTCTATGGGACACAATGAAAGCAGTGTTAAGAGGAAAACTCTTAGCCCTGAGTGCCTCCAAAAAGAAAATGGAGAGAGCATACACTAGCAGCATAATGACACACCTGAAAGCCCTGGAGCAAAAAAAGAAGCGAATTCACCCAGGAGGAGTAGAAGGCAGGAAATCATCAAACTCAGGGCTGAAATCAATCACTTAGAAACTAAGAGAACATCCTTGCCAACACCTGCTGTCTCCTGAGTTTTTGAACTTAGCCATTCTGACTGGTGTGAGGTGAAATCTCAGGGTTGTTTTGATTTGCATTTCCCTAATGATTAATGATGTTGAACATTTCTTAAGGTGTTTCTCAGCTCTCCGAAGTTCTTCATGTGAAAATTCTTTGTTTAGCTCCGTACCCCACTTTTTAATGGGGTTATTTGGATCTCTGGGTTCTACTTTCTTGAGTTCTTTGTATATATTAGATATTAGCCCTCTGTCGGATTTAGGGTTGGTGAAGATTCTTTCCCAGTATGTTGGTTGATGTT
Organism: Apodemus sylvaticus; assembly: GCF_947179515.1. Taxonomy (NCBI): domain Eukaryota; kingdom Metazoa; phylum Chordata; class Mammalia; order Rodentia; family Muridae; genus Apodemus; species Apodemus sylvaticus. Next base: position 134,082,500 of record NC_067476.1, on the reverse strand, counting down.
TTGTCCTTTTGATGGTGTTCTTTGCCTTACAGAAACTTTGTAGTTTTATGAGGTCCCATTTGTCAATTCTTGATCTTAGAGCATAAGCTATTGGTGTTCTATTCAGGAACTTTTCCCCTGTGCCCATGTCCTCCAGGGTCTTCCCCAGTTTTTTTTTTTTTCAATTAGTTTCAGTGTGTCAGGTTTTATGTGGAGGTCCTTGATCCATTTGGAGTTGAGCTTGGTACAAGGAGGTAAGAATGGATCGATGCACATTCTTCTGCAGGCTGACCTCCAATTGAACCAGCACCATTTGTTGAAAAGACTATCTTTTTTCCACTGGATGCTTTCAGCCCCTTTGTCGAAGACCAAGTGACCATAGGTGTGTTGGTTCATTTCTGGGTCTTCAATCCTATTCCATTGATCTGCTTGCCTGATATTGTACCAATACCATGCAGTTTTTATCACTATTGCTCTGTAGTAGAGTTTAAAGTCTGGGATATTGAATCCCCCTGAAGTTCTTTTACTGTTGAGAATAGTTTTAGCTATCCTGGGTTTTCTGTTATTCCAGATGAATTTGAGAATTGCTCTTTCTAGTTCTATGAAGAATTGGGTTGGGATTTTTATGGGAATAGCATTGAATCTGTAGATTGCCTTTGGCAAGATGGCCATTTTAACTATATTAATCCTGCCAATCCACAAGCATGGAAGGTTTTTCCATTTTCTGACATCTTCGATTTCCTTCTTCAGAGATCTGAAGTTCTTGTCATATAGGTCTTTCACTTGTTTGGTTAGAGTCACACCAAGATACTTTATGTTGTTTGTAGCTATTGTGAAGGGGGTCATTTCCCTATTTTCTTTCTCAGTCTGCTTATCCTTTGAATATATAAAGGCTACTGATTTGCTTGCATTGATTTTGTAGCCAGCCACTTTGCTGAAGTTGTTTATCAGCTGTAGGCGTTCTCTAGTAGAGTTTTTAGGGTCACTTAAGTATACGATCATATCATCTGCAAATAGTGATAATTTGACGTCTTCCTTTCCAATTTGTATCCCTTTGACTTGCTTCTGTTGTCTAATTGCTCTAGCTAGGACTTCAAGAACTATATTGAAAAGATATGGAGAGAGGGGGCAGCCTTGTCTAGTCCCCGATTTTAGTCAGATTGCTTCAAGTTTCTCTCCATTTAGTTTGATGTTGGCTACCGGTTTGCTGTATATTGCTTTTACCATGTTTAGATGTGGGCCTTGAATTCCTGTCCTTTCCAAGACTTTTAGCATGAAAGGATGCTGAATTTTGTCAAATGCCTTTTCAGCATCTAATGAAATGATCATGTGATTTTTTTTCTTTGAGTTTGTTTATGTAGTGGATAGCATTTATGGATTTCCGTATATTGAACCATCCTTGCATCCCTGGGATGAAGCCTACTTGATCATGACTGCTGGTGGGATTGCAAGATGGTGCAACCACTTTGGAAATCAGTCTGGCGGTTCCTCAGAAAACTGGGCATGTCACTTCCTGAGGACCCTGTTATACCACTACTGGGCATATATCCAGAGGATTCTTCAGCATGCAATAAGGACACATGCTCCACTATGTTCATAGCAGCCCTATTTGTAGTAGCCAGAAGCTGGAAAGAACCTAGATGTCCTTCAAAGGAGGAATGGATACAAAAAAATGTGGTATATTTACACAATGGAGTACTATTCAGCCATTAGAAACAATGAATTCATGAAATTCTTAGACAAATGGATGGAGCTGGAGGACATCATACTAAGTGAGGTAACCCAGTCTCAAAAGATCAATCATGGTATGCACTCACTGATAAGTGGATATTAGCCTAGAAACTTTGAATACCTAGGACATAATCCACAAATTAAATGATGTCCAAAAAGAATGGTGGAGTGGGCCCTGGTTCTGGAAAAACTCAGTGCAAGAGTATAGGGGAATTCCAGAACAGGGAAGTGGGAAGGGATAGATGGAAGAATAGGGGGACGGAAGAAGGCTTATGGGACTTGCGGGGAGTGGGGACCCAGAAAAGGGGAAATCATTTGCAATGTAAATAAAATAAATAAATAAATAAATAAATAAATAAATAAATAAAAAGAAACTAAGAGAACCATACAAAGAATCAACAATACCAGGATCTGATTCTTTGGGAAAATCAACAAGATAGATAAACCCTTAGCCAGACTAACCAAAAAGCATAGAGACAGTATCCAGGTTAACAAAATTAGAAATGAAAAGGGAGATATAACAACAGAAACAGGAAATTCAAAAAATCATCAGATCTTACTACCAAAGCCTATTCTCAGCACAACTGGAGAATCTGGAGGAAATGGACAATTTCCTAGACAGATACCAAACACCAAAATTAAATCAGGATCAAATAGATCATCTAAAGGGCCCATAACCCCTAAAGAAATAAAAGGTGTCAAAGAAAGTCTCCCAAACAAAAAAAGCATGGGACCAGATGGCTTCAGTGCAGAATTCTGTCAGACCTTCAAAGAAGACTTAACACCAATACTCTTCAAACTGTTCCACAAAATAGAAACAGAAGGAACACTACCCAACTCATTCTACAAATCCACAATTACACTGATACCAAAAGCACACAAAGATACAACAAAGAAAGAGCGCTTCAGGCCAATTTCCCTTATGAATATCGATGCAAAAATATTCAATAAAATTCTTGCCAACCGAATCAAAGAACACATCAAAACAATCATCCACCATGATCAAGTGGGCTTCATCCCAGGGATACAGGGATGGTTCAATATAAGGAAATCCATCAATGCAATCCACTACATAATCTAACTCAAAGAAAAAAACCATATGATCATTTCATTAGATGCTGAAAAAGCATTTGACAAAATTCAGCATCCGTTCATGCTAAAAGGCTTGGAAAGAACAGGAATTCAAGGCCCATACCTCAACATAGTTAAAGCAATATACAGCAAACTGGTAGCCAATATCAAACTAAATGGAGAGAAACTTGAAGCAATCTGACTAAAATCAGGGACTAGACAAGGCTGCCCTCTCTCTCCATATCTTTTCAGTATAGTACTTGAAGTTCTAGCTAGAGCAATTAGACAACAAAAGAAGGTCAACAGTATACAAATTGGAAAGGAAGAAGTAAAATTATCACTATTTGCAGATGACATGATAGTATACTTAAGTGACCCAAAAAAAGTTCCACCAGAGAACTCCTGCAGTTGATAAACAACTTCAGCAAAGTGGCAGGTTATAAAATCAACTCAAGCAAATCACTTGCCTTCCTATACTCAAAGGATAAGCAGGCTGAGAAAGAAGTTATGGAAATGACATCCTTCACAATACCCACAAACAATATAAAGTATCTTGGTGTGACTCTAACCAAACAAGTGAAAGATCTATACGACAAGAACTTCAGGTCTCTGAAGAAGGAAATCGAAGAAGACCTCAGAAAACGGAAAAATCTCCCATGCTCTTAGGTTGGATGGATTAATAAAGTTAAAATGGCCATCTTGCCAAAAGCAGTATGCAGATTCAATGCAATTCCCATCAAAATCCCAACTCAGTTCTTCACAGAGTTAGAAAAAGTAATTCTCAAATTTATCTGGTATAACAAAAATCACAGGATAGCTAATACTATTCTCAACAGGAAAAGAACTTCAGGGGGAATTAGTATCCCAGAGCTCAAGAAATACTACAGAACAATAGTGTTAAAAACTGCATGGTATTGGTACAGGGACAGGCAATTGGATCAATGGAATAGAATTGAAGACCCAGAGATGAATCCACACACCTATGGTCTCTTGATCTTCCACAAAGGAGCAGAAAACATCCAGTGGATAAAAGACAGCCTTTTCAACAAATGGGTGCTGGTTCAACTGGAGGTCAGCATGCAGGAGAATGCAAATTGATCCATTCTTATCTCCTTGTACTAAGCTCAACTCCAAGTGGATCAAGGACCTCCACATAAAACCAGACACACTGAAACTAATAGAAAAGAAACTGGGGAAAATCCTTGAGGACATGGGCACAGGGGAAATGTTCCTGAACAGAACACCAATAGCTTATGCTCTAAGATCAAGAATTGACAAATGGGATCTCATAAAATTACAATGTTTCTCTAAGGCAAAGGACACTGTCAAAAGGACAAATTGGCAACCAACAAATTGGGAAAAGATCTTCATCAACCCTACATCTGATAGAGGGCTTACATCCAATATATACAAAGAACTCAAGAAGTTAGACCCCAGGGAACCAAATAACCCTATTAAAAATGGAGTACAGATCTAAACAAAGAATTTTCACCTGAAGAAATTTGGATGGCCAAGAAGCACCTTAAGAAATTTTCAACATCATTAGTCATTAGGGAAATGCAAATCAAAACAACCCTGAGATTTCACCTCACACCAGTCAGAATGGCTAAGTTTAAAAACTCAGGAGACAGCAGGTGTTGGCGAGGATGTGGAGAAAGAGGAACACTCATTCACTGCTGGTGGGATTGTAAGATGGTACAACCTCTATGGAAATCAGTCTGGAAGTTCCTAAGAAAACTGGACATGACACTTCTGGAGGATCCTGCTATACCTCTCCTGGGCATATACCCAGAGAATTCCCCAGCATGCAATAAGGACACATGCTCCACTATGTTCATAGCAGCATTATGTATAACAGCCAGAAGCTAGAAAGAACCCAGATATCCCTCAGTGGAGGAACGGATACAGAAATTGTGGTATATATACACAATGGAGTACTATTCAGCAATTAAAAACAATGAATTCATGAAATTTTTAGGCAAATGTTTGGAACTGGAAAATATCATCCTAATCGAGGTAACGCAATCACAAAAGAATACACATGGAATGCAATCATTGATAAGTGGATATTAATTAGCCCTGAAACTCTGAATACTGAAGATACAATTAGCATATCAAATGATTCCCATGAGGAAGGAAGAAGAGGGCCCTAATCCTGGAAAGGCTTGATCCAGCATTGTAGGGGAATACCAGGACAGAGAAAAGGGAGGGGGAAACATAGGTGAATGGATGGAGAGAAGAGGATTTATGGGACATATGGGGAGGGGAGAACTGGGAAAGGGGAAAGCTTTTGGATTGTAAACAAAGAATATGGAAAATAAAAATATAAAAAAAAGAAAGAAAACCATCAAGAACAGGGGCCTTCTGGGAAATGCAGGAATAGGGTAGACTCTTTGTAATTTCCCATTTACTGTAAAAACTTGATGCTTACATGAAATGGCAGTATACCGATACATGTCATAGATACATCTGTGAAAGAAATATATGTATTGCTGAAACAGATGAGGAAGCTGACCTGGAAATTTAGTTTGATTTGCATTTCTATTTGCATTGCATTGAAGATTGAGAAGTGTTGTCAAGAAAATAATCATTGGAGTTATTTTCTACATACACAGGGAGGCATAATGCTTCAAGTGAAATCTCAGGAAAGCTCAGATCTTTTTCTTTTATGTATAAAGCTCAGATTTATTAATTCTGTTGATATGTTTCATATGTTTACAGTAGAAACATACATTGTAAAACAATCCCTCCTACTATTCCCCTTTAAGAGAGAAATCAAATATTTATGATGTTTATTTTACAGCATAATGCTTTTAATTTATGAATTTTATTACCAAAATTATGAGTTATATTTTTCAACATAAATATGAACTGATGATATTTGGAAAATTATATTTTCCTATATCCCAATTTTATATCTTATATTAAAGGTCACTAGAACTCAACTGGGAGTGGTGACACATGCCTTTAGTTCTAGCACTTGAAAGACAGAAACAGGAATATATTTGTGAGTTCAAGGCTAGCATAGTCCACAAGTGAAATTCAGGTCAGCCAGGGATATGTAGAATTAACTTGTTTCAACAAACAAAAATTAAACCAAACCAAATCAACAACAAATAAGTCACTTGAACTTTTGTTCAGGAGAATTAACTAATCACTGGGCATGTGACTTGGCATTTTAAAAACATTAACTTTGTTTTAGTTAGGGATTTACAGCTGTGAACAGACAATATGACCAAGGTAACTCTTAGAAAAACATTTAATTGGGGCTGTCTTACAGGTTCAAAGGTTCAGTTCATACTCATCATGGAAAGAACATGGCAGTGTCTAGGCAGGCATGGTGCATGAGGAGCTTAGAGTTCTACATCTTCATTTGAAAGCTGCTAGGAAAAGTGTAGATTCCGGGAAGCTAGGATGAGGGTCTTATAGCCCACACCCACAATGATAAACTTCCTCCAACAATGTCACACCTCCTAATAGTGCCACTCTCTGGGCCAAGTATATCCAAAATCACAAAGCTATATAAAATATAACATGTAACATATGCAAAAACATATTAGTTCCAGTTATATTTAAAAAACTCATTGCATAGTTCTAATGCTTTGCAACCTTAAATAATAATCTTTGTACACTAATATGCAGTAAGGATTAAATGAAATGTAACATGAGTTGATAAGAGATTTGTTTCACAGAAGTCCTCCTTATTAATTAATGGATGTCAACAAAGCTGTAAATTAAGCAGTTATATAGCCAGTGCTCTGGAGATCACAGATTATCAAGCCACTCAACCCAGACTCATAAGTGTGAACTGAGTATTACTCTTTCAATTGCTCCCAATTGATCTCTGTGCAGTCATAATCCCTAACCAGAAATTAAACACTAGTTCCCTTTGGAACCTTAGAAAGTTCCATAGATTCTGTTGGCTTTACATGTATGTCTTGACCATTTTAAAAAATTCTTAGCACTTATAAAGATTTTCACGCTGATACTCCAACTGAAGTACAATCAAATGATACAGGGATGTCCTGGGGTGCTAAAATGGACACACCTCAGACTGTAAAACTCCCTGTTGGAAGCATTTCAACCAGAGCTGAAGCAATGCCATTATCCTAAGTTCACACTTTTCTCTGGAAAGCTACAAGGCCACAAAAATCTTCCCCTAGTCTGTGGCTCTATGCATAGTTTGGTCTCTGAGAGCAAGAGATGTGGAATGATGTGCTTGCTTTAATTCCAACTTTTCATGTTCACTTTGAATGCAGTGAATACTAAACTTTTATTTTCACCCTGTAGGGTGATCAAAACAAGATGCTTATCAGGAATGTAGATACCATGTTGGGAGAACTCTCTATTAGTCACTTGCAAAATGGAGCTTTCTAAATATTAAATCACTGATCAGGCCTGATCTCCCCATACAGCAGGAAAGAAAGCGTGCTTTGGTACATTAAGAAGCAAGCATCATTATCTCCAGACTCCCAGAACATTTCCATTGTCTCTTTCTCAGACCAGAAACACTAAATCTTCAGAAGTGGGATGGTAAAACAAAGAGACTTAAGTCTGTACTCTGCAAATGCAAGTGGAAACTCTAATCTATTTATAGGTTCTGCTTTCATGTGTTTTTTCTTCTGTAAGCATACAGTAACAGTTGGAAGACCCAGTATCTTTGCAGAGTAACAGAATTGAAAGCAATCACTCCTGACTTGAGAATGTCTTTACAAAGTAGCACAGGGCCTCCAGACTCCTTTGATAGTTTGAGTTTAAAATTTTGTCATTAAATGTATTCAAATGAATCAAGGAACTTGATATAGCTCTTACAAGACCCACATTCTAATTCCCTAGAAAAGAAAGAGAAAGAAAAGTAGATATAATACAGGCTCAGTCTTCAAGCACTTGAGGGACAGACTTCATTGCGAGCAACATATTCCTCCTGAGAGTTCCATCTCCTCACTCCTTCACTTTTTTGGCTTCTTGGTGCAAGTGAAAAGCCACCACCTGTCTATATGACACATAGCACATCTGCATCCTTGTTGGGCTAGTTTGTGCTATTTATTTGCATAGAACACTCAGTTAAAAGATTCAGTTGAGGTGAATAGAATTGATTTCTTTGTAATTGTAAATGCAATCTCTTTTCAGTTTAGATTAGAAGAGGGACAGACACAAAAGACACAGGGATTGTACTGGCCAGTTTCTTGTCAACTTGACTCATGCTATCTTTAGCTTAGAGGAGGGATCCTCAATATAAAGTACCCCCATAAGATCTCACTGCAGGCAAATCTGTAGGGTTCTTTCTTAATTAGTGATTGATGTGGAAGAGCTCAGCCCATTGTTGAAGCTACTACCCTGGGCTGGAATCCTGAGTTCTGTAAAAAAACAGGTTTAGTTAAGCAGCACCCCTCCATGGCCTCACATCAACTACTGCCTCCAGGTTCCTCCTCTGCTTGAGTTCCTGCCTTGATGTCCTTCCATGATCTACTATAATGTGCAAACCCTGCAAACCCTTTTCTTTGTCATGGTTTCAGCACAGCAATGATAATCCTAAGACAGGGGATAGAAAGCATATGATTGCTGTTAGTCATGTGTACAAGTCTTATTCTATCCTCAAATCATCAGAATACATTTTCTTTATGTAAATAAACTCTATGTTTCCTAAGAACCCATTTATTACAGGGTGGCAATATACATTTCTTATAGGAAAGAAACTCACAAGGCATGGGTTCATGTCTGTCCAGCTACCAGAAGAAGGAACATGTCAGACAGCTCTTATCCACTCACCTATTGAACATGGCTGCTTCTGAATGGCATCCATCCCTCTTCAAGATGATCTCAAAGGCATGGTTGTGACACTGTGAGGGGTTATAATGGTCTTTGTTAGCCTGAAATAGCTGCACTCCTGCTCAATAACCAGCAAACTCAGAATAATGTCCACAGGAGAAACCCATTCTACTCTGCTTCGTTCAGTACTTCAAACTGTGTGTGTGTGTGTGTGTGTGTGTATTTGTGTACATAATCTGTGTTCCATTTAACACACTGTACTCCTAATACAGATATTTTGATTCTGATCCTGTTTTAAATAGACACGAATAAGCAGAGAGCCTAAAGACAGCTCCAGGAAACTTAGGTTCTCATTCTGCCTGAGGCTTTTAGCTCAGCCACTGTTCTCTTTCTTGCTCACATGGACAGGATACCTAAGATTTAGTCAGTATTGTAGAGGATGGAAACATGGGAACATGCCTTTCGGTGGGAGGCAAGGCAAAAGAAACCAGGCCAATATAGTAAATGAAATAGATTGGTATCAGGAGACAGAATAATCATTGGATATTAGCCAAATTTATTCAAGTAACCTGTGCATATTATGTTTATGGTGATCAAAATATAGGCACACAGTCATTTTAGCTTTGTTTCCCTCTGTACTTTGCGGATGCTAATTTTAGTAGAAGGAAATTCTGATTTCAATTTGAAACAAGTGAAAAGAAAGCTGCATGTTGTCTCTTTCCTGTTTAAGGAGTCTCAAGATTCTATTCATGAGTTTCTCTAGCACCACTAAGGAGATCCCAGGCAGGAGCCTACAGTGCTTATCACAAAGTCATTAGTGAGAAGAGGATTCACAGGGCCTTCGAAAGCTAGACCAGCCTGTGTTCTTTCAGAGTTCCAACAGCAGAATGGAGAAGTACTGCTAGCTCTGAGGAAACAGATCATTGGAACTGCCATTTTAGACAGTAATCCTGCTGAGTGAGAACTGTGGCATGCAGCCCCAACCCTCCATCCATGCTGATTCCAATTGTGGCACTTGCATGAGCAAGTTTTATTCACCTAGGGACTTATTTCTTACTGGGTAAAATTAGAAGTCTGGAGCCAGAGTGCCAAATTCCTCAGCTCAAGATGATATTCCTTAGGACAAAGCTCCCTTCTATGCACCACTTTTGATCTCAGGCATGATGATCTGCTTCTCACAGTTAAGCATATGAAGCAAGCTGAATTTATTGCCACCATTTGCAAAAAGAAAAACATGTTATCTAATTAGCTCCTGGAGTTGAAAAACATCCCTTGTAATTTTTGGTATAAAGTTATATAATAGTGAACTAGGTAAAGAAGCAATGGTGAGAAGTCTGCACTATTGCTGGAATGATATAAATGTCTTTCCACATTATTCAAAGATCTTTGTTCTCCATAGAGGTATTTCAACTATTCAAACATATTATGGCCTTAAGAGAGAACTGCTGGCTCTCATCACCATCCGCCTGAAAAAAACCAAACCAAACTAAGAAACACCTAGACCTTCAAGGCTGTTTTGGTTTTTTTTTTTTTTTTTTTTTGGTTCCCTTCCCCAATGTTTTCCATGATATTCTTGTTCTTCATTCATTCTAAACCTTCAGGTATCATGCTTGATCCTTTGTCAAATTCATACTTCATATTCAAGTACCAGCAAATGCTATTGATTCTATCATCAGCGCACATCAATTTCTCTTTCTATTGTGTCAACTGCCACTTAAGTGCCTTCTTTTCCACATTCAGTCAAGCTTTTCTCGAAGCTTCCATGCCTTTCCATATTTTTCTCATCTACAGGCATTGATCTCATGGCTGCTACCTAACGAAGCCCACCTAAACATTTGCTTCTTTGAGAATGTGATCTGAAACAACAGCTGAAAGAAAGCTGACATGGAGCTAGGGGCAGTGGGGAGAAATATGTAGAGAGATTATTAGACGCACAAGTAGTCAGTATTTTTAATTTATTATTATTATTATTACTAATTATTCACTTTTTTACTTTACTTTTGCCTCACTGCCAGCTCTTTGTGGATTGTTTTATTGCCTTCTTCTAGCTTCTAGGATCTTTCAAACATAGACCTCCAGTAGCTTTATGAGCTTAACTACACCTGCCTTTCTCTGTCAGTTTTCAGTTCTGTATCAAAATACCTGAGGCTAACTACTTACAAAGGAAAGAGTTCACTGGGCTTATGATTCTTAGAGGTATAGCAATTCTTTGAGGTACAGTGGTGTGCCCTCCTCAGAGACCTCTGACTGGGTCACAGTACATCCTAGATACAGAAGAGAACAGGTTCAGATCACAGGGAGGATGTGTGTAACCAGGTGAGTCCAGGCTTGCATTCTTTTTGCAATCTGCTCTCAAAGGAGTTACAGAAAAAAATAATCCATTTCATGGATCTAATAAACCTCTACCTCTTTCATATTTTGCTATTTTTAAAGATTAGCACATTGGAGACAAAGCTTCTAACATTAGAAAACTATATCAAACTATATCAAACTATATCAAAAATCCTAACCTGGTCTACTGGTAAAGATCTTAAATAATGGCCTCAAATATTTCACCTGACTTTTCTTTCTGCTAGGTTTTATATTTCCTGTCTTCATGATGCTTAGGACTATGTACAATCTACATGCTGGTTGAAGGGCAGATACAGCATCTCAGTAGATGAGTCTTCACATATGTAAAAGGAACACCTTTGTGAAGTCAGTGAGCAATGGATGTCATCTTTTGACTTTCTCTCAGAATAGCACCTGCATTCTGCAAAATTTTAGGAGGTAGGTCACTGGGAATGCTTTACCATTAAATTACTGAACAGCTAGAAGGGTCATTCCTGCAGTAGAAATTTTTTGCTTTCAGCCATGCAAGTTGAGTAGATTGGCACCAACCTGGGTGCCTTTATTACATCACCCTCAGAGGTTCAAAGGATTCTGTTTTCATACTCTGGTTTCCAAACAAGAGAAAGTTAATTTGTGCCAAATATCCTTTCACAGCCAATAAAGCCTGTGGGGCTGAGGAAGGCAGATAAGTCTTGCTTTCTTAAATGGAGGCCCATTAACGAAGACTGTGGAATCATGTTGCAATTATTTGCACCCCAGAGCCTACCTCACCCCTTCCTATCTTCCTTTTGCACACAAGGGATGGATTGTCATACCTGAGACAAAGGGAGAAAGAGAACATTTGCAGAAATTAGGCTCTAATTAATGCTCCATTATGACAGTCTCTGGTTTCTAGATGAGCCTTTTTCCCCTTGGACCAAGCATTAGTAAGATTAATTGGTTGTTGGATATTACCAGAGAAAAGGGAGAGCAGTTGATGTGAGTTTTCTACAGCTTCTTATCTTCCACAGTCCAGCCTAGCAGTAAGGGGAAGGCAGGAAGAGACCCATATGATTTCTACAGTTTTCTCTGAAGGCTGATGATGTTCAGCATCTGGGTGACCTTCACCCTGTGGGATACTATTTTCCATTTATAGGGTTATCATGGGGATTAAACAAATTAGGTTTTGAGAACTGGGCTGTGATTTTCAAAGCCAGGTGTTGTTGTCTTTTATTTTTAGAAGTGGTTCGTTATAAGTAAAAGGGTCACTGGGCTGTGACTGGCTTGTGTTCTGTTCTGGATACAGAAAATGCATCTCCCCACTCTAGCTGGATGCTGAAGACTTAAAGGAACCATGTACCATTTATTCTCACTAGTCTATCTGTTCTTCCCACTGTGTAGCCTTTAGACAGAATGTTTAGGAGCTAGGCAGTGGTGTTGCATACCTTTAATCCCAGCACCTGGGAGGCAGAAGCAAGGACAACTTCGTTGAGTGACTTACAGAACTGCCAGGACTACATAGAGATACCCTGTTTCAAAAAACAAAAACAAAACAGTTAACCACCTACCCATCCAACTAACCAAACACAGAAGGTTTGACACTTAAAACTTACGTTTGCATTTGTAATACTGAGTGTTCAGTCTTTAGGGATATCATACAATTATTTTTGAAATTAGCTTTTTTTCCATAATGAAAAATATGCTATTGCTAACAACTTGTAGCAGGCATGAATTGAAATATTTATTTGTCACCTCACCAAGGTGTAACAACTGCCATTGTTTCAGGAGACAGCAGGTGTTGGAGAGGGTGTGGAGAAAGAGGAACACTCCTCCACTGCTGGTGGGGTTGCAAATTGGTACAACCACTCTGGAAATCAGTCTGGTGGTTCCTACGAAAACTGGGCACCTCACTTCCAGAAGATCCTGCTATACCACTCCTGGGCATATACCCAGAGGATTCCCCACAATGTAATAAGGATACATGCTCTACTACATTCATAGCAGCCCTATTTATAATTGCCAGATGCTGGAAAGAACCCAGGTATCCCTCAACAGAAGAGTGGATGCAAAAAATGTGGTATATCTACACAATGGAGTACTATTCAGCCATTAGAAACAATGAATTCATGAAATTCTTAGGTAAATGGTTGGAGCTAGAGAACATCATATTAAGTGAGGTAACCCAGACTCAAAAGGTGAATCATAATATGCACTCACTAATAAGTGGTTATTAACCTAGAAAACTGGAATACCCAAAACATAATCCACACATCAAATGAGGTACAAGAAGAAAGGAGGAGTGGCTCCTTGTTCTGGAAAGACTCAGTGAAGCAGTATTCTGCAAAACCAGAATGGGGAAGTGGGAAGGGGTGGGTAGGAGGGCAGGGGGAGAGAAGGGAGTTTACGGGACTTTCGGGGAGTGGGGGGCTAGAAAAGGGAAAATCATTTGAAATGTAAATAAAAAATATATCAAATTAAAAAAAAAAAACAACTGCCATTGTCAGACTAAACAGCAGTGATTATGGTCTCCAGTTAGTGGAAATAGAATGCAGTAAACTTGGCAAAGAGTCCAATCCTTCAGTCTAGTAACTATCTCTTCTTTTCTCATGCCATTTGTCTCCTAATACACTCTTGAGGTAAATCCAGAGTCATAGATGGTAAGGATAAATTTAGCGAAGAGGTTCTGCAGTGGAAAAAAGGACAACTCATTGGTTTTGACAGATATATTACACGGAGGTGACTCACAGTCTTATGATTATATTTTTCCTTACTCTGGTGCCATATCACATGTCTGTGAGCTTTCAGTTTATTTCATCAGAAGTGTTGTATTTTGAATTTTGTTTTCTTATATGTCCCCATTTTTTACCATCTCAGCATTTTGGAGCTACCCACATTTCAGGCAGATGAGCAGAGACTCAGCCTCCCACCTAATCAGCACACAGCACATTGTTTCCCAAAGATCCAACATGTATTTTTTGTAATCAAGACATTCAACCTTCCCATCTCTATATGTGTTCTTCTCTTTGTTTGCTCTTTGTTCATGTATTTGATTAATTTTTCTTGTTGCTGTGACAAAGTATTTGTTAAAATCAATTTAAAGAAGGAAGAGTTTATTTGTCCTGTAGTTGGACTGTACACAGTCAATCATGGTGAGAAAGTCAAGACAGCACATGCTTGAAGCAGTGCCTGTAGTCAGTAAATGAGGAATCCTGACAGAAAACAGGACTCTTTGAGCAACTAGATTAAAGACTATCCTTGATATTCTCGTAAAGTATCTGACTACTTCGACTTGCTTTGTCACTTTTTATTCACTCATGTATTCCAGACCTTGGGATGAATGGTAGTTTGAATGAGAAGCATTTAAACATATGGTACCCTATTGGAATCCCTTGTTAGGTTATGAAATGGGAATCTTGCTGAAAAAGTACATCAGTAAGGGGTGGCCATTGATAGCCCCATTCTACTTTCTGCTTGTTCCCTATGCCTCTATGTGTGTGATTGAAGTGGTGGGTTAATTCCTACTCTAATCACCTGCTTCCTGGATTTCTTTTCTATTATTGATCCCCATCTGAAATTATAAACTTTATTCCATAAATTGCATTTTATTGATCTCTCTCTCTCTCTCTCTCTCTCTCTCTCTCTCTATCTCTATCTCTCTCTCTCCCTCCCTCTCTCTCTCTCTCTCTCTCTCTCTCTCACACACACACACACACACACACATCTGTCTAAATCTATTTTTATCACAGCAACATTTTTTCAAATTGACACATCTAGAGTTATTTGGAAAGACAAAATTCAATTGAGAAAATGTTTCCATCATATTGCCTTATGTAAGTCTATGTGGGCCTGTTTCTGAGTAATAATTGGTATGCAAAGACTGACCAATGGTAGGTAGTTATGAGTTAAGTAAAAATGTAGAATAAGCAGGGGATGAGTTGCAAGCCTGTAAACAGTATTTCTCTATCATCTTTGCTTCAGTTTCTGCTCTTATGTTCTGGTCTCAAGTCCTCTCAGGACTAAATGTGACCTGAGAGTTGCATGTATGCTGCAGTAAATTCTTTTCTTTCCCAGATGATTTTTGTTTTAGTTTTTTATCACAGCAGTAGAAATCCTAACAAAGACACAATTGATAAGTAACTAACCTAGGCTGGTAACACTTATATTCAGAATGGGTCTTCTTTTTGAAAATACCCTTACACTATTTTCTAAGCTACTTAAAATATAGAAAAGGGTTATGAAATGGCTTACATAAAGGTGCTTGCTCACAAGCTTAAGTTTGATTCCTGGCATCCAAATGGTGGAAGGAGAGAATTGACTCTTGCAAACTGTCCTTTTGTCTCAACACACGTGTGATATCACATGATGATAAACACTTGCTCACACACACAGTCATACATTTATACACAAGTAAATAATAAATAAATACTATATGTAATTAAAAATAAAAAATTAATCATCCAAACAAGTTGATAATGAAGAGGAATTATCTTTTAGTGAACAATATTAAACCATTATGAAGATGGAAAAGGCTGCACTAACTTTCAGAAAATGTGGGACTGCAGAGGAAACTATTCCCTACTACTTTTATTTTTCACATGTTTGCAGTATATCAAATATTATATTAGTGGTATTTTGTGCCAATCTTTTTGACATGTCTTTTCCTCCTTAGTTTACCCTTCCAGTGCCTTGAACAACACTGTATATGGTCAAGCCTGCTTGCTTGTGTTGGGATTAATTTGTATCTTGCATAATCTTCTCCTTGTCCCCACAGTGGTCTGAAGATAGGTACTGATGCGATACAGAGTTATGTCCACAAGTCATGAAGTAGGTAGATGTCACAGGCACTCCTTGCAGGACTGCTCCCCCCCCAAACAGCTTGAACATCACTACAAGATGATGAAAGTTACTTAGGACATTAGCAGAATTCTATTATCAAGCCTAATGATTCAGGTGGACCTCTGGTTTCCTAACAATATATATAATGCACACGAATGTGGTTACTAAACATAGATGTACTAATATATTGACATAGACTCTGGGTTTCTTAAAATGTCATGACATGACCTTCCATGACAAGTACTACTAAATTAACAAACTAATAAAAAGTGTTACTTGATACAGTTTTAAACAAGCAATTTATAACCGGAGAAAATTGGACAAAGAAGAAGAGCCTACCTGAATCCCTCTCCCTGACCGAAGAATGTTACAGTACAAAGGCAATAAAACAATTAAGTGAAAGAGTCTAGTGTAAAGAAATGAAAAGAACAAAAGTGATCTGAGGTTTTCATCATGTCCATTTGTGTCCTCAGATGGAGGTCCATGCAAAAGATGAAAGTGGAAACAAATGGAGATGAAATAAATGTGGTGTAACTATGGAAGAGAGAGACTGTCAGAGAACGGGGAAACATGGAACTGATCTAAAAGATACAAGATGCAGGACACTGGTAATACCAAATTAAAAATGGTCACCTTAGAGTACTGCAGCCTCGGCTGAAGAGAGGCATGAATTTTTAGCTGGGCAACAAAATCGGTGATAAAATTTTTAAGTATGGTTTGTTTTCATACAGAAATGAAAAATAACAAACAGCAAACAATCTGGCTCCAGAAATAGCAACTGCAGCAGAAGATGTGCATGTGCTGAGTCCAAAGAAAGCAGATTATACACATACCAGAAGAGGAATACAACTATACAGAGAGAGACTGCACATGCTGCCTAATACTCATTTCAGAACTTATGAACCAGAATAGGAAAACATTGAGTCAATACTTTTAAAAGAAATAAAGACATATTCACAAAGATCTTTAGCTTAGATGAGTTATCTTTTATAGCATAGATGGACAGATGACACATGTTCAGTTGTCTAATGACTTAAAAGAAATTCTGTTTTTCATGCCTCTTGGGGCTCTAACATTTATGCATGCATGCATGCATGTATGTATGTATGTATGTATATATGTATGTATGTATTTATATTAATTGGTCACTTTATGTACATTTCAAATGCTGCCCCCCTTCCTGGTCTCCCCTCCACAGGCCCCATCTCATACCCCCTCCCCTTTGCCTCTAAGAGGGTGCTCCTGTATCCACCCACCCACTCATGCTGCACTCCTCTAGCATTCCTCCTCTGCTCCCTGATGCTGGGACAAGCCTCCAGTAAACATCATCTTCAGTGTAATCTCCTAATGAAGCTTCCAAGGCTTTACCAGTGAAACTCTAGCACCCTGGACAGCTCCCTTGTGCTCTAAAAGATATTTGTTTAGTAAGAACATTTATAAATGTACTCATACAAGATGGCCATTTTAACTATATTAATCCTGCCGATCCACGAGCATGGCAGATTTTTCCATTTTCTGAGGTCTTCTTCGATTTCCTTCTTCAGAGACCTGAAGTTCTTGTCGTATAGATCTTTCACTTGTTTGGTTAGAGTCTTGCCAAAAGCGATCTACAGATTCAACGCAATCCCCATCAAAATCCCAACTCAGTTCTTCACAGAGTTAGAAAAAGCAATTCTCAAATGCATCTGGAATAACAAAAAACACAGGAGAGCTAAAACTATTCTCAACAACAAAAGAAATTCTGGGGGAATCAGTATCCCTGACTTCAAGCAATACTACAGAGCAATAGTGTTAAAAACTGCATGGTATTGGCACAGTGACAGACAAGTGGACCAATGGAATAGAATTGAAGATCCAGAAATGAATCCACACACCTATGGTCACTTGATCTTCAACAAGGAGCTGAAAACATCCAGTGGAAAAAAGATAGCCTTTTCAACAAATGGTGCTGGTTCAATTGGAGGTCAGCATGCAGAAGAATGCGAATTGATCCATTCTTATCTCCATGTACTAAACTTCACTCCAAGTGAATCAAGGCCTCCATGTAAAACCAGACACACTGAAACTAATAGAAAAGAAACTGGGGAAGACCCTTGAGGACATGGGCACAGGGGAAAAGTTCCTGAACAGATCACCAATAGCTTATGCTCTAAAATCAAGAATTGACAAATGGGACCTCATAAAATTACAAAGTTTCTGTAAGGCAAAGGACACTGTTAAAAGGACAAAACGGCAACCATCAAATTGGGAAAGGATATTCACCAACCCTACATCTGATAGAGGACTAATATCCAATATATACAAAGAACTCAAGAAGTTAGACCCCAGGGAACCAAATAACCCTATTAAAAAATGGGGTACAGAGCTAAACAAAGAATTTTCACCTGAAGAAATTCAGATGGCCAAGAGGCACCTTAAGAAGTGCTCAACATCTTTCGTCATTAGGGAATTGCAAATCAAAACAACCCTGAGATTTCACTTTACACCAGTCAAAATGGCTAAGGTCAAAACCTCAGGAGACAGCAGGTGTTGGTGAGGATGTGGAGAAAGAGGAACACTCCTCCACTGCTGGTGGGGCTGTAAGATGGTACAACCACTTTGGAAATCAGTCTGGCGGTTCCTCAGAAAACTGGACATGACACTTCCCGAGGACCCTCCTATACCTCTCCTAGACATATACCCAAAGGATTCCCTGGCATGTAATAAAGACACATGTTCCATTTTGTTCATAGCAGCCTTATTTATAACAGCCAGAAGCTGGAAAGAACCCAGATGTCCCTCAAAGGAGGAATGGATACAGAAAATGTGGTATATTTATACAATGGAGTACTACTCAGCAATTAGAAACAATGAATTCACAAAATTTTTAGGCAAATGGTTTGATCTGGAAAATATCATCCTAAGTGAGGTAACTCAATCACAAAAGAATACACATGGAATGCAATCTCTGATAAGGGGATATTAATTAGCCCAGAAGCTCTGAATACCCAAGGCACAAATCACATAACAAATGACTCCCATGAAGAAGTATGGAGAGGGTCCTGATCCTGGAAAGGATTGATCTAGCATTGGAGGGGAATATAAGGACAGAGAAAAAGGAGGGATGTGATTGGAGAATGGATGGAGAGAAGGTTTATGGAACATATGGTGAGGGGGGGATCTGGGAAAGGGAAAATCATTTGGAATGTTAACAAAGAATATAGAAATAAAAATATTAAAAAAATAAATGTACTCATACACAGTAAAGAAAGAATTGACCAAGTTAGTACTTTAGGGGATGTCTCAATGGGTAAAGTGCTTGCTGCATAAGCATGAGGACCTGAGTTTGAATCTCCAGCAGCCACAGAAAAAGCCAGGTCTATCCCCAGTCTCAGTGTTGAGGGATGAAACAAGAATCTGAGGGCTTGCTGGCTAGCCAGTCTAACAAAATTAGCTAACTACAGATATAGTAGGAGACTTTGTCTCAAAAAGCAAGATCGATATCCATAGAAGAATATTAACTGGCATTAATTGCTGGCCTCTGCATGCACACATGTGGATGAGTACATTTGCATGCACGTGTGCGTGCTTGTGCACGCACGCATGTGCGTGGTAACACACACACACACACACCACTAAATACAAAGGAAAACCAAAGGATTTGTTTTGACATGTTTAAATGTAGTAAAATGATGTAAATTGCAAGTCTATATAAAACAGGCCAGTCCTTGAACATTACTGAACAAGAAAAGAACACAGCTAGAGGTGATCAGACCAAAATACAGTAGAGAAAAAATCTTGCAACTTTAGGCCTAGCATCTTGAACTCATGGTGGGATGGGCTGGGATCCAAAGGTCTTGGGTAGACCCAGTTCTTCAGCCATGTCAACCACAGGTCCTACAGCCTTCTTGCTCTTGGGCTGGATCTACTTCTTTTCTACTGTTCTACTTGACTGACATACCAAAGTCTAGAAATCTCTAACATCTTCGGGTCTTCACTGAAACATAGTCTTCATGTCTCAGTTTTTTATTAGATATATTTTTTATTTACATTTCAAATGATTTCCCCTTTCCTGGCCCCAACTCCCTGAACATTCCATAAGCCCTCTTCCCTCCCTCTGTTCCCCCATTAACCCCTTGCCACTTCCCTGTTCTGGTATTGCCCTATACTGCTGCACTGAGCCTTTCCAGAACCAGGGGCCACTCCTCCGTTCTTCTTGGACATCATTTTATATGTGGATTATGACTTGGGTAATCCAAGTTTCTAGGCTTATATCCGCTTATCAGTGAGTACATACCATGATTGATCTTTTGAGACTGGGTTACCTCACTTAGAATGATGTTCTCCAGCTCCATCCATTTGCCTAGGAATTTCATGAATTCATTGTTTCTAATGGCCGAATAGTACTCCATTGCATAAATATACCACTTTTTTTGTATCCATTCCTCCATTGAGGGACACTTGGGTTCTTTCCAGCTTCTGGCTATTATAAATAGGGCTGCTATGAACATAATGGAGCAAGTATCCTTATTACATTCTGGAGAATCCTCTGGGTATATGCCCAGGAGTGGTATAGTAGGGTCCTCCAGAAATGACGTGCCCAATTTTCTGAGGAGCTGCCAGACTGATTTCCAGAGTTGTTGTACCAATTTGCAACACCATCAGCAGTGGAGGAGTCTTCCTCTTTCTCCACATCCTCGCCAGCACCTGTTTTCTCCTGAGTTTGTGATCTTGGCCATTCTGACTGGTGTGAGGTGAAATCTCAGTGTTGTTTTGATTTGCATTTCCCTAATGACTAATGATGTTGAACATATTTTAATATGCTTCTCAGCCATTCAAAGTTCTTCAGGTGAAAATTCTTTGTTTAGCTCTGTACCCCATTTTTTTTTATTGAGTATCTTCTTCATTTACATTGCCAATGGTAAAATCTTTCCCAATTTACCCCCTCCCAAAAGCCTCCCTCCCCAACGATTCCCTATCCCTCCTCCCACCCCCTGCCTCCATGCATATGCCCCTCTACCTGACACAGTCATACCTCCCCCCAACTGCCCCCCATCTTTTTCCCTTTGTTGTGGCCTCTATTGAGCCTTTACCTGACCAAAGACCACTCCTCCCACTGATGCCCAACAAGGCATTACTCTGCCACATTTTTGGCTGGTACCGTGTATACCCCTTGGTTGATGGTTCATTCCCTTGGAATCTTGGGGTGTCTGGGTGTCTGAAGTCATTGTTCTTCCCATGGGGCTATATACCCTTTCAGCTCTTCTGGACCACCCTCAAGATCCTCCATTTGGGGCCCTAAGCACAGTCCAATAGTTGGTTGCTAATTTCTGCCTCTGAATTTGTAAGGCTCTAGCAGGGCCCCTCTGGAGACAGCCATGGCATGCTCCTTTGTGTACACCATTTTTTTAATGGGGTTATTTGGTTTTCTTGGGTCTAACTTCTTGAGTTCTTTGCATATATTGGATATTAGCCTCTGTCAGATATAGGGTTGGTGAAGTCATGGTCATTTCATTGAATGCTGAAAAAGCATTAGACAAAATTCAGCATCCTTTAATGCTTAAAGTCTTGGAAAAGAACAGGAATTCAAGGCCCATACCTAAACATAGTAAAAGCAATATACAGCAAACTGGTAGCCACCTTCAAACTAAATGGAGAGAAACTTGAAGCAATCCAACTAAAATCAGGGACTAGACAAGGATGCCCCCTCTCTCCATATCTTTTCAATATAGTTCTTGAGGTACTAGCTAACCAATTAGACAACATAAGGAGGCCAAAGGGATAGAAATTGGAAAGAAAGAAGTCAAACTATCATTGTTTGCAGATGATAAGATAGTATACTTAAGTGACCCCAAAAACTCCACCAGAGAACTCCTACAGCTGATAAACAACTTCTGCAAAGTGGTAGGTTATAAAATTAGCTCAAGCAAATCAGTAGCCTTCCTATACTCAAAGGATAAGCAGGCTAAGAAAGAAATGAGGGAAATGACACACTTTACAATAGCCACAAACAATATAAAGTACCTTGGTGTGACTCTAACCAAACAAGTGCTCTTGGGTTGGCTGGATTATTATAGTTCAAATGGCCACCTTGCCAAAAGCAATATACAGATTCAATGCAATCCCCATCAAAATCCCAACTCAGTTCTTCATAGAGTTAGAAAGAACAATTCTCAAATTCATCTGGAATAACAAAAAACTCAGGATAGCTATAACTATTCTCAACAACAAAAGAAATTCTGGGGCAATCAGTATCTCAGACCTCAAGCAATACTACAGAGCAATAATGTTAAATACTGCATTGTATTGGTACAGTGACAGGCAGGCTGATCAATGGAATAGGACTGAAGATCCAGAAATGAACCCACATACCTATGGCCACTTGATCTTCGACAAAGGAGCTGAAAACATCCAGTGGAAAAAAAGATAGTCTTTTCAACAAATTGTGCTGGTTCAACTGAAGGTCAGTATGCAGAAGAATGCGAATTAATACATCTTTATCTCCTTGTACTAAGCTCAACTCCAAGTGGATCAAGGATCTCCACATAAAACCTGACACATTGAAACTAATAGAAAAGAAACTGGGAAAGACCCTTGAGGGCATGGGCACAGGGGAAAAATTCCTGAACAGAACACCAATGGCTTATGCTCTAAGATCAAGAACTGACAAATGGGACCTCATAAAATTACAAACTTTCTGTAAGGCAAAGGACACCATCAAAAGGACAAATTGGCAACCAACAAATTGGGAAAATATCTTCATGTCTCAGTTTTATGCAACAATATCTAAGTGTCTCTTTGAAAGGTGTATGACCCTGGCATGCATAGTCTAATTTCAGCTACTCTCTTAAATTATACAACAAGACTCCATGCTTCTCTCAATACTGAATCTTTCATATACCCCACAACAAAACATAATATATGAGACAGTAAAATTCTACTGCCAGCTCAGGATGGAGCCTAGTTCCACTTGACCACAATTATATCAGCTTTTGTGCACTGGCTCTTTGGGAAATGTTTTCTAGGAAGTTGCTTTGGGTGAAGAGAGAATCCCATCATCTCCAACTCCCTTAGGTCTTTAATTCTTTGCATAAATTTGCAATTTTACAAGTTGGAGTCTTGTTAGGGACTAGCTCTCCAGGTACTTTTTCTTTATTGCTGAATGCCAAGTTTCTCCCTAATGGTGCTAACCTCATTAACAGTTTTAGCTGTTATGTTGTCTGCATTCTCCTTGTCCAATATTTTAATCTTGTCCACATATACTTACCAAAAAAACAACATAAAAAAATAAAAATAGAACATGCAATTAAATTTTACTTCTCTCAAAGACTCAGGACATTGGTAGAAAGAAATCATATTCATGGCCAAATAAATAAATCATACAAGTAGCTTTTAGCCCAGTCCTTGCGAGTGTTCTCATTGGATTCCAAAACCTCAAAAGCTGAACCACCACTGTCCCATTTTGCTGAACATTCTTGCCATGCAAGCTCCTGCAACCCATTTATAGCCTCCAAAGGCATTTCTAAAGCAAAGTTGCCAAACCTCAACCTTCACCTTGCAAAGTAGCTTCAAAGCCCAAAGAACTACATAGGAGCACCCCATCTTTTTGTACCTATTTCTATCTCATTTATTGTTCTTGTTATTGTTATAAAAATACCCCAAGAAAAGCAATTTTCAGGAAGGAGAGTTTATTTTGCTTCATTATTTCATGGTACAATTCACCACAGGAGGGAAGTCAAGGAAACAGGAGCTTGAAACATTTGATCACATGACATACACAATCAATTAGTAGAATGCTGTGAGTGCATCTCACTTCTTCTGAGCCAGAGAATGATGCCCTCCACAGTGGCATGTCTTCTCACCTTAATTAGTGCAATCAAGAGGGCCCTCCATAGGTGTACTCTGAGTCACATCTTCAACCTAACCTCAGAGCCTTTCAAGATGAAAATTAATACTAATTGTCAGACACAAGCACACTATATTTAGCTCATCGTCACTCACTTTTTGCGCAGTGAACATTTCTATCTATAAGGGTGCATAGAGATATATCTGTTTGTTTTTCTTTCTGTGAGCCTACAGTTTATTTTATGGCTTTCTACATGGGAACCGTTATACAATTCCATTTTCTTCCGAATGCAAACAGTTTGGTTGCATATATATTTGTGTTTGCATATAGCTGAGTTCATGAGGTTTCCAGAGATTAGAATTAATTAGAATTGGGAATGTGAGTATCAGCATCTTCATATTCCACATATTGTCAGTGGCTCCCCAAGGGGACCAATTTCCGCCCCAGGCAGCAGTGTATAGGAGGCCCTTCAGCCACATTCACATAGACTTGCTTTCATTGGCAAACAACCTTCCTGGGTGTTTCAAATGCTCTCCCTGAATGTCTTTCCCAGGTAATTATTGGTCACCAGGCTGCTCTTTGTTGGAGCAATAAACAAGTAATGTTCTTTATGAAGATTTGGGTGATTGCCTCTTGCTTATTAATATTTTCCAAACCCTTTTAGTTGTTGACCTTTTATTCTCCAAAATAAAATTTAGAATGATTTTTTCATATTCTATTTAAAACATTGAAGCTTGTGACATCACATGTCTATTGGTAACTGAGTACTAATCAAAAATAGCTGTGATTTAATTTATATATTAATTTACAGTAAATTTCCAGGCTTGGGATAGTGGCATACACTTGAAATCCTAGTATTCCAGACCCTGAGGTGGGATGATCATGAATTTGAGACAAGCATGGGCAAAAAACTACATCTCTGAAAATAAAGCAAGCAAGCAAGAAAACAAACACATCACAAAATATTTTTATTAATTTTACCTCTGTTTAGGTATCATAATTAGAATGATAACACATTTTAGAGCTACTAGAAATGATATATCCAATACATATGAATACTTGGATATGAATATAAATAAAATAAATATAAAATACAGACAGCAAGGACTGGTACAGTGTGGAGAGATGACTGTACATTTAAGATGGCGCTGCCTGAGCCTGGCCGCCTGGAGTAAACAAGTCCGTGTATAAGGCTTGGGGCGTGGATCACTTAGTGGTCTGATCTCACGCCTTTGGCTCGGCCAATGGCAGAGCGAAACGTCATCTCAGACCATGGGCCGTCCTAGCAAGGGTATATCAGTCCCGCTCAAGGGAGATTCGGGGGCACACCCAGCAAGCTGTAATATGGCATACATTCTGAGTAAACTCTCTCAGGAAGGAACTGGTGTGCTAGTCTTTCTTTCCTGCTGGACAGGAGATCGGCGCAGCACATTTGGTGGCCCGTACGGGGAACCGCCGAGTTTTTCTGCATCCCAGGACTTCCAGAACCTGTTGAGAGTCAGAGCAAGCGCTTGGTAAGTGGCCGGTAAGTTGGGGGCCGCATTTGAAAGTCCTCGGAAGGAGGCCTCATTTTTTCTAAGTCCTCGGAAGGAGGCTACATAAAGTATAAGTAAAAGGGGCCGATAGATTATGTTCGTGCCAGGAGGAATCCCTCCGTTAATTGTCATCTCAGTGTTTGTGGCGGTGGTTCTGATAACTTTAGTCAGCTGTTTTTTGCCTCTGCTGTCATCAGCCTGGACGTGAGTGTTGTCGGGTTTCACCATCTTGCCCGATGAAGGCCTTTCTTCAGGAGCTGCTTGTTAGCAAAGGGCTGAAGTTCAAAAGCAAAACTATTCAGAATTTTTTAACCACAGTAGATGAGGTAGCTCCTTGGTTTGCTGTGTCTGGTAACCTCACACTTGCGTGCTGGGACAAATTGGGTAAAGATTTAGATCGGGCCTGGGAGGAGGGCAGCCTACAGGACAGAGCGGGAAAGACGGGAGTGCGGGGCTTGTGGAAAGTTATCCACAGCTGCTTGACTTGTGAGAGTTGCCTGCCTGCCATACAGGCTACAGCTGAGGCCTTAGAGCAGGTTAAAGGAGGCATCATGATTGTTAATCAACGCATTGATTTGGTGCAGGAACAAGTGGATACACTCTGGCAAATAGCCCAATTGGGATGTGAGTGGAAGTATCAAGGATTGTGTGTCACCTCTGTACATTATAATAATTTTTCCCATGCTGCAAATCTTTCTAAAGAGTTGTCTAGTTATCTTACAGGCAATTGGTCTAAGACATTTGATGGCCTCTTGAGAGAGCTACGCGTATCCATCACCATGGTTAACTCCACCCGTGTCGATCCATCCTTTGCAGAGGGATTTTCTTCATGGATTCTTCAAGCAATGTTTAACCTGAAAGAGTGGGCGGGAGTAGGAGTGTTGACTATTGCCCTGCTGAGGGCCCATGCTCTGGGTGCGTTTTGTCTCTGCCTTATGGCTCGAGCACAGGCAAGAGAGTGTGCCCTGATGGTTCAAGCCTTTCAGACCCTTGAGGCAGGAGTTTCTTCTCAGGCGTGGCTAGCAGCGATTGATAAGCGCTAACCTCCTTTCCCCAATTTCTCAAGCTTAGGACAGCCCTTGCACCCCAAGTGACATTGTTCACATTGCACTAGGAATGGGTGTCCATTTGCTTTGTGACCCAGCCTTTGCACCTGGAGGGATTCTCGCCCATTGCACCCAGTAAGGTGGGTCTCATTTCGTGGCCTGACCGTTCTTGATCACAGGACCACTCATGAAGGGTTTTGTTTGAACGAATGGTATCAGCCTTAATAAAATAAAAAAGGGAGAACTGTGGAGAGCTGACTGCACCTTTAAGATGGCGCTGCCTGAGCCTGGCAGCCTGGAGTAAACAAGTCCGTGTATAAGGCTTGGGGCGTGGATCACTTAGTGGTCTGATCTCACGCCTTGTGGCTCTGCCAATGGCAGAGCGAAGCGTCATCTCAGACCATGGGCCGTCCTAGCAAGGGTATATCAGTCCCGCTCAAGGGAGATTCGGGGGCACACACAGCAAGCTGTAACATGGCATACATTCTGAGTAAACTCTCTCAGGAAGGAACTGATGTGCTAGTCTTTCTTTCCTGCTGGACAGGAGATCGGCACAGCACCTGTTAACTTATGAATGTTCATAATCCACATATCAAATGATGTCCAAGAAGAATGGAGGAGTGGCCCCTAGTTCTGGAAAGGCTCAGTGCAGCAGTATAGGGCAATACCAGAACAGGGAAGTGAGAAGGGGTGGATGGGGGAACAGGGGGAAGGAAGAGGGCTTATGGGACTTTTGGGGAGTGGGGATCCAGGAAAGGGGAAATCATTTGAAATGTAAATAAAAAATATATCGAATAAAAAAATAAAAATAAAAAAAAATGCAACAAAAAACCCTGGAATTTAAGTCAAGCAAAATAAATAGTTTTACCTTGGAATTATAATTGCTTTCCTTTGTTCTTAAGAATAAGAAAAAATAGCTGTTTTTAGGCACTAAATACATTAAATGTTAAATACATTTTTTAGTAACAAAAAAACCTTATGAATGTTACCTGGATAATAAAGTGATGACAAACCATAGAAAACTCAGTCCAGAACTTGAAAAACATTATAATAAATCTCAGGTAGATTAAAACATATTTTAAAGCTGGATCTTTAAAAAAATATTTAGAAAGCCAGAATAGCGTTTTGAAGCCAACTAGACTGAAAGCAATGACTTTATTGTTGAAGGGTGCAACATATTTCAGTGTTGCTATTTTCAGACAGATGCTTTCCTAGTAAAGTCTGCACAAATATTTCAAAAACAGAAACACTATAAAATTTGAAATATTTTGGTCCCAAGATTTTCGGATGAGGATGATTGAATCTCAAAAACAGAATAAATTTCAAAAGGAAAGGTGGGTAGCACAGCAATTCGTCTCAACTTTTAAACTTTTATGTAATGGTGATTAAAAACCAACAACATCATAGAAAACAAGCCATTGAGCAGGTACAAGATGAACTGTACTGTGAGGACAATTCTGAGACCTGAATTCAAATGCTACCAGCCTTGCTCATTCTCTGAAATCCCCTTTGATTAATGGAGGAGCCACTAAGATACCTGTTCACCACATACTTCTTCCTTCCCAGCATGAGACTTCAAAGGACCATCAGCACCAAGTCTGCTTTGAATGATCTGTCATGGCAGACACTCTGCTGAAGTACAGAGGTGTCTCAGGATTTTCCCTGTCCCATTACATTAGTACAGAGGAAGTTTGTGATTGGACAGGGAAAAGGGCGGCAGAGCTAAGAGTTGCACAGATGGAGCGGCTGGGGGTAGGAAGAGAATAAAGATGGCTGCGGAAATGAACCCATGTGGCATTTACCAGCCACAAGTAGCTATGATTTCACAAGGTTAGAAATATTGGGATAAAGCTTTTATCATTATCAATTGACTCTGAAATTATTGTATTGGCATTTTGTAAACTGTGATTTTATTGATACATAAATCTGATTGGTTAATTAAGCTTTAAGAGTCTTGATTTTACTGGCTTACTGGGTACTGTGATATGCAATCATGAGGTTGGCCATTCCTTTTAGTTACTGGAATGTGGGATTCCTGACTTCATGGGTTTATGCCTGAGGAAGTACTAGCGGCTCCTTGAACAACTGAGCCAGATACTGTGGGGGCTAGCTGGAGAGAGGTGAGAGCTGATGGTGGCGGCAGGAGCACAAGAGTGTGGTCCAGCACCTCAGAGAGATGGTGGGCTCACTTTTTAATATTTCCCACAAGGTCACTACTGTCTTTAGTGCCTTGCTACTCTTTAGCTCCCTCTGTACGGTAAGAACCATACAAACCTGGTTTCTCTGCCTGACTGCCTGCCCCTCGCCCCATTAAAAGGTGTTCTTTCCCACTTTACTTCCTTCTAATAAATGGGAGATGGGAACTCCTTATTGATCAGCATGTGGAATACCAAAGTGCCTCTTACAGATCAGACGTCAGGCCTACCCAGCCCTATTGGAAAGCTTCTATATGGTACCAAGCTCCCAATTCACTTCTCTGTTTATCAGTTATGAAAGTCATCCCATCACGCTCATTTTCTCAAAGCAAATGAGCCTGGTTCTAATTCCACAGAGAAGACTGCAGCCAAGGGTGATACTCTCTCACTTTTGCTCAGCTGAAAATCTGCCTATTGTATTCCCCTCTTTGGTCTCAAATTTTACTTCCCTGGGACGCTATGGTGACTCACACCTATTATCTCAATGCCCATAAGGTAGAAGCAAAAACATCAGGAATTTTAAGGCCAGCCTGGGATACATGAGACTTTGTCTCAAAAAATAAACCAGGATAAAAAATTACTGCCTTTAAAATTTTAGATTAGCATGCAATATTTTTATATGTTTATGAGGTACAAAATATTTAGTATAAGTATACAATCTATAACGATAGAACTGGGATCATTATATTTCCATCTTGTCAAACATTTGTGTGCTGTGAGAACTCTAAAAAAAACAACAAACTTTGGAATATAAAGCAGATTGTTGTAGACTATATTTACTATCTAGCCTCTTCCCTGTTATACTGTCCCCACTTTCCAACCATCTGTCAGCTATTTTCTGTCCACTTCTATGACACTGACTGCTTTGAGTTTTATGGCTAATAACATGAGCACTCATAATTTCTCACCTGCCTTATTTCACTTCACAGAACTTTTTTTCTTTGTGCACAAGACAGCATTTCATTATTACTTATGGTAGAATGATAGTCCATGGAGTACATATACAGCACTTTATTTATATCTGTGTTGTCAAATAGCTATGTGGATTCTGTTTCTCAACCATGTGAAAATTTCATTATTTATAGTTAAATGATTCTCCTTGGAGAACACACACACACACACACACACACACACACACACACACACACAATGTTTTCTTTACTTGTGTCTGCATTGTCAAATAGTTATGTGGATTCTGTTTTTCAACCATGTGAACAGTGTGGTATTAAACAAAGAAGTTCAGTGCCTTTTTGACGTAATGGGTTAATTTCATTTGAGTGTTTTCCCAGCAGTAGGATTGGCAATTTTATTTGTGATGATTTTAAGATTTGTAACAATAATTTTCACTTCTGCCAACTTCCCCACTGTCTGGCACTAAAAGAATGTTGATACTTGTTGATGGGCTTTTAAACATTCTTTTTCATGCTTGGCATGTATCTAAGAACTAGGATAGCATTCTTCTCTTAGTGATGCCCATTGCTCTGCTAAGTTTTTTAAATGGTAGTTTTTCAAGCATCTTCCTTAGATTTCCCAGTCACCCCAACTTTCCCATGAAACTTGATATTCATTGAAGTTTCTCTTGTTTAGAATGTAGGAGTGGTACTTGATTTTTGCCACCTCACAGATAAACAAATGGCAGATGCTCTGATTTGCAATTCTGGCAAATGTTCTGGGGAACTTTCCATCAGATTTACAGGCAGAGGACTGAGCTAGCATGCCCCCTCATTGTAAGCTGTTCTTTTTGTGTGATTGAGTGAGAATGCCCCCCTCCCCGGCATGCTCATAAGTTTGAATACTTGGTTCCCAGTTCGTGGAACTCTTGGGAAGGATTAGAAGATATGATCTCATGTGGAAGAGGTGTGTTGCTGGAGGTGGATTTGAGATTTCGAAAGCCTGAAACATTCCCAGATAGTTCTCAGACTTCTGCTTGTAGATGGTTATGTGAGCATTAAGCTACTGCTCAAGCACTGTGCATGTCTGCCTGCTGCCATACTTCCCACTGTGATGGGCACAAACTTTAACCTTCTGCAAAGACCGAGTCCCAAATTAAACATTTTCCTTTATAAGTTACCTTGGTCATTGTGCTTTGGCATGGTCATAGAAAAGTAACCAATAGAATATTGTCCATACTTTATCTTAGAGGATTATGATGGTGTCATTGTAACAGCAAATCTCTCTACTTCATACCTTTCTATTAACAATATTAACTTCTCACATCCTACAATGGTAATTAATGTGTAAGTTCTATAGTATGTTCAGTTATATTTGTTCTTGATCTTCTTTCTTCTACATATTTCTAATTAGTTTGCATTTGTTGTATTTGTTTTGAATATATAAGCAAATGCAAAGAAATCAACTTAACAGAATAAAGCTCATCTCTGCAATAGCAGTGAAACAAGGAAGAATCAATCTGCTTGATCTATTTGTTTTAGGCTCTTTCTAAAGAGGATCCCCAGACAAGGGAATTCACATAGTATATTTGGGGCAACATGAATCTTGGGTTGGAATGTGGAAAATCAAGATGGACATGGCATTAAGCCATACAGTACACATCTTGGGGATTGAGAGTTGTCCATTCCCCTCCTCAACATGTATCTCCTGGGCAAGGAATGTGCTGCAATACTTTTGCATAAATATTATTTACACATGGCTTGGGAGCTACTTCTAGTTGGACAAACTAAAAATTTCTGTCAAATTCAGAAAAAGGCTGGGTATGTCATGGGCAGTCTAAGGAATGCACAGCCATATGCTTATGAAATTAGGACTGTTAATACTTACTAAGGTTATGTATACAGATGGCAAGCTTATGATGGTCAATTAATGATTTCCTATCTTTACTGTGGTGTTAAAGTGATTAACACTCTGTAAAAACTGACCTCGAAATTTGAACTTTGGTCTTTTACTGGGAAATCTGTATGTGCTGAGTAGAGGTGATGAGACCCAGTTGACAGCTACCTCCTCTTTATGAGAAGAAACAGTTTGGATTTTGGAGTACTGTGCTAAGAGTATGCTTGGCATGTGTCCCAGTTTTATTTTTCTGTAAAAAAAAAAAAAAAAAAAAAAGCCTGACCATAACCAATTTTGGGGAGGAGAGGTTTATTCTATCTTACAGTCTATTTTCAAGGAATGCTCAAATAAAAAAAAAATCCAAAGAAGCCAAAGTAGACATTGAAGCAAAGACCAATAAAGAGTATACATAACTGGTTTTTACTAAAGATTGTACTCCACTTGCTTGTTCCTTTGGCCTTGCTCATTTTTCTTATATAATCCAGTACCATATGCCTAAAAGAGGTACCACCCATGGAGAAAGTCTAGGCTCTCCTGCTTCAATCATTAATTCATACATTTCTCTATAGTCATGCCCATAGGGTCATGGAGGGTCTAATGGAAGGAATTCTTCACTTGAGGTCTCCCCTTTCAGGTGACTCTAATCTGTATCAATTTGCGAAAACTAATCAGCACTGCTTCTAATTAGTTCACTAACACAATTTCACTAAATGTTGAGGAGCTTCTGCACATTTACTAGTACTGTTTAAAGGAAATAACTAACTCTCAGTAAAAGACCAGGAAGGACATGATCACTCAGACTATTCAAATTTGAAATGGAATAAAATCACAGAGAAGAACAAATAATCAAACTTCTTTATAAAAGACAGTTTTGTAATTTGTTTGAAGTCCAGCATGTCAGTCATAAAGTTACTGTGGCAGCTTTATGAAAGCCTGAATGAAGATGGCAGACCACAAGAGCGCTCTACAGTTTCTGCATCAAGGTTCATTGGGATATGCTTGGTTTCTCAAACCATATCTCCGTGGGCTTGGAATGGCCTGCCTTCAGTTGTTGGGGTCCTGCAATGAAGACTAAGCTGCTACATATGTACTGGGGCCTTGGTCCAGCTTGGTTGCTCAGTCTCTGAGTTTCCTCTGAGTCCTTGGGTTTCAGGTTAATTGATTCTGTTGTTCTTCCTGCGGAGTTCTAAACCTTTATAACAGTTTTATAGAAGATCACAAGATGGGTCTCTCAAGCCACCATGGTACTGGGAAGCTATGCAGGGTAAGTTGGATAGACAAGTAGCAAACATTATCTTGTGGAATCAACAACATAGGACATATTTAGGATGAAGTGCCAAAAAAAATGCTGCTGCTTCAGCTTCTTCCTTGTTACAAAGAATGGTGTTTAATGAAACTCCTGATGTGAATTAAAAGTAAAAAGGTTCACAGAGTTGGTAAAGGGAGATACTAATGGCGACATCAGCTAAGTTTACAAATTTGATGTTTCTGAGGGAGAGCAGCTCCAGAGAATTTTACAGGACCCTTACTGAAGCCCACTAGTAAATAAAAGGAAGAGAGATATATGAAAGAGTTATATATATATTATATATATTATATTTTATAATATACTATATATACATTATATATGTATATATATATATATATATATATATATATATATATGTTATATAAAACTTAGCGACATCAGCTAAGTTTTCAAATTTGTTGTTTCTGAGGGAGAGCAGCTCCAGAGAAGTTTACAGGCCTCTTAATGAAGCCTACTAGTAAATAAAAGGAAGAGACCTATATAAAAGGGCCTGAGGGCCAGAGAGAGTGTGAATACATGAGATAATCAGTTCCTTTCAGGAGACAGTGGCTTTCTTCCTGGGAGGGTCCTCATGAACCACCAGGTCCTGCTTAGTGACTCAGACTGATGGAAATAGGAACTTTTGTCAGTACGTGGACAACGCTAATTCCCTTGGTGTGTGGGACCCTCCTAGAGTCTAAACTCAAATTTCCATCTTTGTTGGATATTGTCATATCCTAAGCATATTAGTGATGACACCACACTGCAAACATCTCTATAACACATGAAAATCTTTATCGCAGAATGAAGGAGAGCGTCTCTAGATGAAAAACCCAAAAGAGGAGCATGTGGGTTCTAAAGAAGTCAGTATTCAGATAAAGCTCAGGGACATGCCATAGGAAGTGTATCCCCATTCCTTGACTCAAGGAATGGCAGTTACATAGAAAGCCACAAATCTGTCCTACATAGTCTATGTGGAACTATATGAGAGTGAGGCTTGGTGTTAAGTTTCAAGAATACAGAATCTAAATGCATGAACGTCAGTTTCCCTTTTACATGATTTTTCTCCTCTATAAGGATTACATACAGTGAGCATCCTTCAAATGAAAACCCAAGATGAATAACACCCTACAGTACAAAGCATTTTGAGCATCCGCATAACATCACAATGAAGAATTCCATATCTAACACCATAAGATTAAAAAAATAGTGTGTAAAATTACTTTTGCGCAATGTATGTATATAAGATGTAGAAGAAACACAAATGGACTTCACGTTTGACTTACATTCTACTCCAAAACTGTTTCACTCTGAATATGTAAATCTGACAAATGTTGTAAATACTTTTAGTCCCAAGTATCTTGCATAAGGATATTCAGATCACATTGTTCAATTGTTGCCTAGCCCTAACAACATACCCCAGTATTTAAGAAATTTCTGGTATTGCCAAGCATAACTGTAAACTGCTGGTGATTGGGAAGATTAGAGCAGGCTCGTGTTGCTATCCTAGACATGCAGAAATCATTGTTGGTCTTGGTCAAGTTTTATTCTTGCAAAACCATCCCGTATGATGAAGGAAACATGAAAGATGTTTTCCACAGTATGGGGAAAGAATGTGGACCAACCACAAAATCATAAAATGACATTGGAGTATCAGGGTCTTCTCAAAAGCATGTCTTCAACAATCCCAAGATCTTCTCTATTTCTTTCTCAGTTGCTTCTTGATGAGATTCTTCCATGCATTTCAACTGAGCAGACATAGAATGCTATTCTTCTATCATGGGAGGCTGTCTTGGCAGATCACTCCAAGGCTTTGGCACAAGCATTCCCCTTGTATTGAATCCAACAGAAAGTGGAATGTATGGGTTTTATTAAAGGTGTTTACTGCTATTTTGCCTGATATTTTCCAGGGGTCATTGACAATTAATTCACTCAGTTCTGTTTTCTAGAGGCAATAGTGAAATCCTGAAAGAAAAAGTGGCATGTATTAAATATGTGTATGATTAAATGTTTTTAAACATGAAGATTTGTTTTCAGTAAAATGTAGCTTTTGATAGTTATTGGATTTGTCATGGTTGTCTTTGATTAAAGGAAATCCACTGCCATATTCAAAAAAGAAAGAAAGAAGTCATTGTTTTTGCAAAGCCCTTTCTGAGCCTACATTAGGAGATAGTAGGTTAGGGCATGAGAGTAGAGACAGAATTACTCTTCTCTCCAGATCTAATTTTAGCACTTATTGGTGTTTCTACCCATTCTTAAGCAATTTTCCAATAATGGATGATTGACAGACCAGAGTGTAGGCTCTACTAAGCCCACTTGCTTAGGTGACAGCTCAGAATATTTTTTTTTCTATCTGATACTGGTCATTATCCGTACTTCATTCCTGATGTTTGTGAGGGTGCATACAGAAAGTAGTAATTGATAAAGAACACTCAATCTAAATGTCAGCAGCCTTATCCTATGGACTGGAATCAGGATGGAAAAAAAGGGGAAATGGAGCAGATAACCTGTTTCTTTTTTTCTGCTTCCTAGCCACCATTGTGATGCTGCTCTGTTACACCACACTTTCCCATTGAGCTGACCTGACTAAAAACATAAGCAAAAATAAACTGCCTTCATTTGAGTTGTGTATGTCAGGTATTTGATCATAGCAACAAAAACAAAGCTAGCTAATATTAGCAAATTAGTGCCAGAATTGAGATCTCTTCTGTTGCTAAATATGACAATACTTGCTAAATAAAATAAAATAAAATAAATAAATAAATAAATAAATAAATAAACAAATAAATAAATCAGTCAGTCTTTGGAAATGTTTATTGGTATGGGAATAGTGTACAAGAGTTTTTGAGACATAGTTCAGAGAAACACTATAATAACATAGTGTTTAATGGGGAAATTTTAGTGGAATCTCAGAAATCTATAACACAAATAGAAATTTAGAAAATACAACCCTTACTCATGGGGTTTTAGATGAGAACAGAGATTCTACTGGGAATTAGAGCTACATTCTCACAAAAACTTATGGCTACATTTTGTCCTTTTAAACAAATTCCAGAGATGCTAAATTAAAAATGATAGACTAAATACTTTTGAGAGGAAGTGTAACAATGATAGTATAGCATTTAGCCTGTGGCATGGTTATTCTTTATTTATATTATTCAGGTTTACACTGATGAGATTTAGAGGCAAACAACATAGCTATCAGAAAGATTGAAAAAATATACAGAATGACCAGAAAAAGGGCCAATTAAAAGTTGTAAGTAGAGAGGGAACAGTGGTTAATTATATTTATGGTATTGAAAATAAGACACACAGTACTGGAACAATAAGGGAGTGACCTTGAGGGCCTTTCAGTAACTTTCAAGACTATCCACTCACCTACCATAAGCACCAGGATATAAAATTGAAACTTATTTAATTTTCCCTTATCACACTGTATGGACACCCTGGTACTTAGAGGCAGCTGCAACCAGGGTCTAGCAACTGCTTAAAATAGTAGCAGATCTCTCTCTCAAATTTATAAAATCAATTTCTTTGTTACATAATATAAATACATAAATACAACCTAATTAGTCAATATAAACTTACATGTATCTGATTTCAGGCTGTCTATCTTGTATTGAACAATCAACTTATAGTCTCTTCCCTGGGGAAGAATACTGCTATTAATCTCAGCATTTTTTGTTGCCTATGAGTCTTTGTCTAGGGTTGAAGTCCTATGAAATGTCCTCTTTTCATGTTATCACTTCATTCTTGCTCAGGTTTTCTTTAGGCTGCTATACTAATAAGACTTCATGGGTGTAGCTTCTCTGACATTTCCAGGAGACAAACTATGAGAGCAAAATTATGGTTGCTGTGGTTCCTATAATCTTTCCACCCCTTCTTCTACTATGATACCTGAGCCTCAGGTCCAGGAATTGTGTAAATGTGTTAGCTGGGGCTGGGTTCCACATGGTCATATAGTCTTTGCATTCTGATCAGTTGTAGTTTTCTGTAATGACCTCCATCTGTTGTAATATTTTTCGTTAGTGAGGAGTGAAACATATTATTATTTGTAGATGTAAGAATAGACATTGAGAATGCAGTTAGTAATTGATGTCTTTTAGTAAAGTGGCAATAGTAGGGCCTCCTCTAAGATCTATGAGCCTCATAGATCTGGGGTTTGTCTAGGATTCCAGTTCCAGGGATCATTTCTCCCACATTGAGCAGACATTAAGTTCTATTGGAGGGATGTTGGTTACAACCAAGGTATACATGTCACTATTGTACCATTAGAGATATAGTACCATTGTTGATTCTTTAGTTCATAGGCATCATAGTATTGCCCGTTTCTCTTTCTTGGTGTACCATGAAAGCTAGTTTTAAGAAAGATTTCAGGTCAGGATCAGCACAGCTCCTTTGGGTCCTATGTTTGAAGTGTATAGTGTTCTTGCAGTAGTGGTACCCTTCAATATCCGAAGTGCAGTAGCCTATGCTTTGGGATTATCTTAGACTAACATGACCAACAACTTAAAAGGGGTCTACCAAGAAATTTTGTTATATGGTCTATGACTCTTGTGGGGAGCATTGTCACCTCAGCTAGAAAATTTTTACATATGTGAGGTGAGAAAGATTAATAGAAAAGACAAAGAGGGAGGATGAAATAACAGAAAAGGTATCTAAAGAAATAATAAGGAATCACATTATGTACATGTAGTACATATAAGCACATGTGCACATACATAGAAATTTTTATTCACTTTAACAGGAAAGTGCTGACACTTTTACAAATTCAGAAAAAAATATGGTGTATGTTTAGCTTCACTCCAGAAAAGATCTTCCACTCATCTGAATTATCTTTAGTCATAAACTATGGAATATAGAGGTACAAATGCCAGACAAATTTAGCTTCTATGGTTTGATTTGAATCAGATCATTCTATTAAGGGTGCACATTTAGAAAAACCCAGAGGTTTTTATTTTATTTGGAACAGAGTGCTCTGATATTAGGAAATCAAGAATGAATTCAGCAAAGGATGCTTTCCTGGGTGAGTTGCCAGAGGTTTGCTGATGTTGGGAGGGAGCCAGTTCAGGCACTGCTGTGCATCTACCAGGAGACTTAGCATCTAGGTCTAGTGTTAAATGGCCTAATTTCCCCAGAGAGCCAGAAGTGATTCCTTCCATCTCCAAGCTTTATAAAATTGTTCTAACTTCAAATTTCTTGCCTGGAAATAATGAATGAATAAGAACCATTGCAGGGGAAGTGCAAAGACCACGTCTATGCCCAAGCTGAAGTACTGATGTGTTGTGTATGTAACTTGCTGATTTCCCCATCCGCAGCTTCCCATATCATCTTGGCCAAGGAAGAAAATGTCACACAAACTTCCATGTATGTCCCAAGACAGACCTCCAAATCCCTGATCCAGCTAATATTAGGGATGGAACTTAAAACTATATGTAGATTGGATGCCCTGTGCATGAGTAGTTCTACCACATCCTCTAACCACTGGAATCTACATGTTGCTGTGGCAGGTACCTTTTGAGATGAGTAGCTAGAGATAAGTGGGTTCCATCTCTACCTGGTGCTCTTTGATCAGCTGACCTGTCGTAGAAGTGGTCTGTTTCTCTTGGACTTTTTTCTCCTGCACTACTGATGTGAGCAAATTTCTATGTAAAGGAGAACCTAGGGATTGATACTGTCTTAGAAGCCATCAAGAGCAAGTTCCTATATCTTGACCCAGAGTTTTGAGTTGCTTGTTTGTCTTCCTACCAAATGATTGTCTATCCTGTTAATTGCCCCACTCTCCAAATATAAGATTTCTGGATGAATTTCTCTGGAGCCATAAGTTTACCTTCAACCTCCCCCATGCTTCTGGTCTACCTGTGTGAGAACAATCCTCATGTTTTCCTGTCCCCAGGAAAGCCATGGAACTGTTTCAATGTGGAAAGTACAAGGTGGTGATAACTTTCTCAGCAGTGAAAAGCACTATCTCACCAGTGATCACATCTGTAAGGAATTTTGAAAGCTCAGCTCAAGTCCCTGGCCAGACCAATAACACCCTACATTTGTGTGGCTTTTCCTCTTTTGCTTCACTATCCTCTCTTTCTTGGCTTAGCTGGAACCACTCTGGCAATCCAGGTCTCAGATGCTTCTTTAGTGAAGCAATATTTCATGGCTTCTACGTGGTCCTTTATTTCCAGACTCAGAGACACTGTGTCTGACTGTCTTGGATGGCAAGGATGTAAAAGTTTTGCTGAAAAGTTATGATAAGTAGCAAGGGGTTTATCATAGAGGCATCCAGTTTCTGAGGAAACAAACTCAAGCATAGTGAGAGGGAGAAACTGAGGTAGATACAGGCCTATGTGGATCCTGCCTGAGAGCAGGTGATCCACTTCCCTTTCATGGTTGACCATCAGACCTAACAAAGCCCTGGTTTTTGCCTTGGCTCATTTAATGACTTCTTGCAAAAAAAAAAAAAAAAAAAAAAAAAAAAAAACCAATAAAACTATAGTCTTATACCATGAGAAAATCTACAGGATTAACTAACCTAGTCCTAAAGGGGCTCACAGAGACTGAACTGCTGACAACGGAGCATGGGTGACCTAGGTCACCAGTTACAGTTGTGTAGTTTGGTCTATATGTGGGACTCCTAATAGTAAGTTTAGGGTCTGTCTCTAACTCTGTTACCTGCCTTTGGACTCTTTCCCCCAGCAGGGTGGCTTTGTTTAGCCTCAATAGAAGATGAGCCTAGTCTTACTCCAACTTGATACATGAAAGCTTGTTGATATCTATGTGAGGCCTCCTATTTTCTGAAGAGAAACAGAGGAAGAGTGGATGGGGTATGGTGATTGGCTAGAAGGACTGAGAGGAGAGGAGAGAGAGGAAACTGAAGCCAGGATGTAAAGTAAACAAATAAGTTAATGGATTTTAAAAAGGAAGAAGAAAAACAAAACAAAACAACCCAAAACTATAGTCTTAGTGCTCATAACCCTTTAGGTTCTCCCCATAATATATTCCCTGACCTGTGTCTGGTCTAAGTGTCTTGGTGCCTCAACTCCAGGCTCCACAACTCAAGCCCTTTCTTGAAAAATTCATGACCTTTGCATCTCTAACCCTCAGTCTCAGAGGCCTCTGAATCATCACAGTAATTGATGATTATTTGGCTGATACCTGAGGAATAAATTGAATTCTACAAATAAGCCAAGATCAGTCTGGGATGATGTCCTTCTTGTCTTTAAACTCATATCTGGATGTCTGCCTGCTCTCATTTCACATAGTTCCCTCCACACTATGACCAAGAACACTTTCTTATGAAAGTCATGGTAAATTTTCCCTATTTTTGACTATAATGTTATCTTGGTCAAGGACCTGGTAATTCTCTTCTGTCTTCACAGCCTCTTAATTTTCTTTAATTCGCTAAACTAAAGCTAAGAAATCTATAATGGTTTATAAGTAACAGTGATTCCTGCCTCAGTAGCAGAAAATAATGGAAGAAATAACTAACATAGAAGAATTCTTAAGTAATTTAAATCAAAGATCCCATATGTTTTTGTAAGGTGAAAATTAGAGCCTGAAGTGACAAGTTTTACACAAGAACAAAGTATTAACTGATGATACCTCTATGCCCTGTAGCAATGAAAACTCTCCAGAGTGTGCACTTTTATCCATTCTCTCAACATGCAGGCCTTTAGGCTATAAGAGGAAACATTACTGGACAGAGACCCCTCCATGTCTATTTGAGGATGATTGACTTAGTAATAGTCGATCTATGAGATGAGGGCATTCTCTGGTGTTATTTTACTATTACTAATTTTTATTAGAAAATCTACCATGAACTTTAGACCCTAGGAGACAATTTTTATCATATCTATTATGATTTTCCTCGAAGTCTTATCTGCTTTGACAGGAGACATGATACAGAATAGGGGTTGCTTCTTCCATGTTTGTAATTTTGGTAGATGGCAGAAGAAGAAGAGCTGCTTAAAGTTGGCTAAGAAACACCTGATAAAGACTGGTGCCATGACCTTTCTGGTGTGCCCATGGTTTTGCTTCTCTTCATTCTAAAATCCATATTCTCTCATGCATGTGAACCAGAATCTCATTTAACAAATACTGTGAATATACAGCTGTGCATCAAGAAACAAACAAACAAACAAATAACAAAATCAGTTCTTGGCTTTAGAGTAATTTCTGACT
This sequence comes from Apodemus sylvaticus, assembly GCF_947179515.1. Taxonomy (NCBI): domain Eukaryota; kingdom Metazoa; phylum Chordata; class Mammalia; order Rodentia; family Muridae; genus Apodemus; species Apodemus sylvaticus. The sequence continues at coordinate 134,041,953 of NC_067476.1, read as the reverse complement.
TCAGAGATAAGTACCTTGGATCAACTAAACTTAATACTCTTAGATAATTGTGAGATTGTTTTCAGTTATGAGCCAGCTAATCAATGTTAGGACAAATAGTGTGAAGGCCATAGTAAGAATGCATCAGTAAAAATGAGCCAATGTTTCTCAGTCAAGTTAGCTCCCATAATACCAGATGTGAAGTTGTGTGCAAGATAGATGTCAGAGGGCCCTCAGCTGACATCAAATGTTTATACACATGAAGGGATCTACTCACATTACAGAGACCTTGGACAATTCTCTGAATTTGCACTCTCATGCCCTATAGGGAATGTGTTTTGGGTATCATCAAATCAAGTCCTTGTCCCTCCTTTCCTCACCTTGTGACTTCATACATACATAGCATGAAGGCTGTTTGAATTTGTTTAGGACAAAGTCTTATATTTAATATTTTTCAGTTTTGTTTTATTCTGATTGATAATTTTGTTTATGCTATAGAATATAGTTTCCATATTGCATACAGTACAGAATGATCAAATCAAGCTAATTAACATTTATTTCACCCCAATTCAAGCACTGACTGCTTTGTAAGGATATTTAAAATGTTACCATTTAGCTATTCTGAAATATCTGAATACATTATTGTTGAATTTGGTATAGCAATTGAACAGTACAAAGCCAGAACTTACTCTGTTTCTACAGTTGAACTCTGACCTAGTCCTCTTTGATTCATCTCTACCTCCACTTTTTTCTTGAAGCTTTTCCAGGGTTCTGTCTAGCATTGTGATCTCTGTTATGACTTTTACTTTTAGATTTTATACAGAATTGACATCAGGTGACATTTGCTTCTATGCTCCATTTTATATAATCCCATCAAATCACCTGTACTGCTATGAATGACATGATTATCTGGGTTTTAAGAAAAGCCAAATAATATTCCATTGTGTACATAAACTGAATTAAAAATACATGTATGAAGGTTCATCTGTGTGCCAACCAGGCGCAGGTACTCTGCTGTGGAGAAGTTGGCAGCTGCCACCTTTGTTCCCAGGTGGACAGGATAGACGACCCCAGGTACTGAGTTATCCCGAGTCTAAGACATCTGGGGGCACAGAGCACCGACCTGCAGGCTGCGGCCTGTGCCCAGCCTGGGAGAGCAGCATTTCATCACTGTGCCAGCCAGGCGCGGGTACTCTGCTGTGGAAAGGTTGGCAGCTGCCACCTTTGTACCCAGCCGGACGAGACTGGCGATCCCAGGTACTGAGTTATCCGGAGTCTAAGACCTCTGGGGACACAGACCACTGAGCTGCATGCTGCCACCTGTGCCCAGAACCCGGGAGAGCAGCAGTTCGTCTGTGTGCCAGTCAGGCATGGGGCCAGTGCCCTGCAGAATTCCCCCTGCCACCTTTGCTCCCTGAAACAGCAGAATGGTAGCACCAGGTTCAGTCCACAGAGACAACCCAAGTATAACATTGCTTGGGGCAGGACACTACAGGGCTTCAACAGCACCCAAGAGGAGGGCAGCAGATCAGCAGTCTGTGCCAGGGGAAACTCAGTCATCCAGTGTTGTGGAAATAGCCTTACAGGCTCAAAGAAGGTTAAAGTGCCAGCCAGTGACAACAAGACACCTGTGGAAAGTAGATGGCAAAAAGCAAATGTAGGAACCTTACTAACAGAAATCAAGGCGATATGGCAGCATCTGAGCCCAATTCTCCATTAACAGAAAGTCCTGGATACACCAACACACCAGAAAAACAATATTTGGATTTAAAATCACTGTTCATGATGCTGGTACAAGAACACATGAAGGACATAAATAAATCACTTAGAGAAATTCAGGAGAAAATGGATCAAAAGTTAGAAGCCCTTACAAGGGAAACACAAAAATAATTAAAAGAAATTCAGGAGAATATGGGTCAAAAGATAGAAGCCAATAAGGAGGAAATGCAAAAATCACTTAAATAAAGACAGGAAAATGTTGACCAACAGGCTGGGGTCATGAAAGAGGAAACACAAAAATCTCTTAAAGAATTACAGGAAAACACAAACAAGCAAGTGAAGGAGCAGAGCAAAACTATCCAGAATCTAAAAACACAAATAAAAACAACTAAGAAATCACAAAGGGAGACAACTCTGGAGATAGAAAACCTTGGGAAGAAATCAGGGGCCATAGGTGCAAATATCAACAGAATATAAAAGATAGAAGAAAGAATCTCAGATGCCAAAGATACCATAGAAACCATGGACTGAACAGTCAAAGAAAATGCAAAATGCAAAAAGCTTGTAACCCAAAACATCTAGGAAATCCAGGACACAATGAGAAGGCCAAACCTAAGAATTATAGGCATAGATGAGAGTGAAGATTTACAACTTAAAGGGCCAGCAAATATCTTCAATAAAATTATGGAATAAAACTTCCCTAACCTAAAGAGAGAGAGATACCCATGAATATACAAGAAGCCTACAGAACTCCAGAGACTTGACCAGAACAGAAATACCTCCCATCACATAATAATCAAAACCCCAAATGTACTAAACAAAGAAAGAATATTAAAGGCAGTAAAAAAAAAGGCCAAATAACATATAAAGGAATGCCTATCAGAATCACACCAGACTTCTCACCAGAGACTACGAAAGCTAGAAGATCCTGGGCAGATCTCATGCAGACTCTAAGAGAACACAAATGCCAGCCAAAACTACTATATCCAGCAAAAGTCTCAATTACCATAGATGGAGAAACCAATATATTCCATGACAAAAACACGTTTACCCAATATCTTACTACAAACCCAGCCCTACAAAGGATAATAGGAGGAAAACACTAATACAAGGAGGGAAACTTCACCCTGGAAAATGCAAGATAGTAACCTTCTTTTATCAAACACAAAAGAAGATAAAGAATCAAATATAAAAAATAAAATAAAAAATGACAGGGAGTAATAATCACTATTCCTTAATATCTCTTAATATCAATGGACTCAATTCCCCCCAAAAAAGACAAAGACTGACTGGATACGTAAATAGGACCCTACATTTTGCTGCATAGAGTAAACACACCTCAGTGTCAAAGTCAAACACTACCTTAGAGTAAAAGGCTGGAAGACAATATTACAAGGAAATGGTCTCAGGAAACAAGCCAGAGTAGCCACTCTAATATCAGATAAAATTGACTTTCAACCCTAAGTCATCAAAAGAGACACTGAGGGACACTTTTTGCTGGGCAAAGGAAAAACACACCAAGAAGAACTCTCAATCTTGAACATCTATGCTCCAAATGCCAGGGCACCCTCATTCGTAAAAGAAATTTTACTAAAGCTCAAAGCACTCATTGCACCTAACACAATAATTGTGAGTGACTTCAACACTCCACTCACCTCAATGGATCGATCAGAAAAACAGAAACTAAACAGGGACACAATGAAACTAATTGAAGCTATGGACCAATTAGAGTTGATATATAATATATATATCAACCTAAAGCAAAAGAATATACCTTTTTCTCAGCACCTCCTGGTACCTTCTACAAAATCATTCATATAATTGGTCACAAGACAGACCTCAACAAATATAAGAGGATCGAACTAATCCCATGCCTCCTATCAGATCACTATGGAGTAAAAGTGGTCTTCAATAGCAACAAAAACAACAGAAAGCCCACATACACATGGAAACTGAACAATATTCTACTCAATGATACCTTGGTCAAGGAAGAAATAAAGAAAGAAATCAAAGACTTTTTAGACTTTAATGAAAACGAAGACACAACATACTATGGGACACAATGAAAGCAGTGCTAAGAAAAAACTCATAGCCATGAGTGCTTCCAAAAAGAAAATGGAGAGAGCATACACTAGCAGCTTAACGATACACCTGAAAGCCCTGGAACAAAAAGAAGCAAACTCACCCAGGAGCAGTAGAAGACAGGAAATCACCAAACTCATGGCTGAAATCAATCAAGTAGAAACAAAGAGAACCATACAAAGAATCAACAAAACCAGGAGCTGGTTCTTTGAGAAAATCAACAAGATAGATAAACCCTTAGCCAGACTAACCAAAGGGCACAGAGACAGTATCCAGATTAACAAACTTAGAAACGAAAAGGGAGATATAACAACAAAAACTGAGGAAATTAAAAAAAAAATCTTCAGATCCTACTACAAAAGCCTATACTCAACACAACTGGAGAATCTGCAGGAAATGGACAGTTTCCGAGAGAGATATCAAACACCAAAATTAAATCAGGATCAAATAGATAATTTAAACAGTCCTGTAACCCCTAAAGAAATAAAAGGGGTCATACAAAGTCTCCCAACCAAAAAAAAAAAAAAAAAAAAAAAAGCACGGGACCAGATGGTTTTAGTGCAGAATTCTATCAGACCTTCAAAGAAGACTTAACACCAATACTCTTTTGGGGGAATCAGTATCCCAGACCTCAAGCAATACTACAGAGCAATAGTGTTAAAAACTGCATGGTATTGGTACAGCAACAGCCAAGTGGACCAAAGGAATAGAACTGAAGACCCAGAAATGAATCCACACACCTATGGTCACTTGATCTTCGACAAAGGGGCAGAAAACATACAGTGGAAAAAAGATAGCCTTTTCAACAAATGGTGCTGGTTCAACTAGAGGTCAGCATGCAGAAGAATGCGAATTGATCCATTCTTAATTCCTTGTACTAAGGTCAACTCCAAGTGGATCAAGGACCTCCACATAAAACCAGACACACTAAAACTAATAGAAAGGAACCTGGGGCAAACCCTTGAGGACATGGGCACAGGGGGAAAGTTCCTGAACAGAACACCAATAGCTTATGCTCTAAGATCAAGAATTGACAAATGGGACCTCATAAAATTACAAAGTTTCTGTAAGGCAAAGGACACTGTCAAAAGGACAAATTGGCAACCAACAAATCGGGAAAAGATCTTCACCAACCCTACATCCGACAGAAGGCTTATACCTAATATATACAAAGAACTCAAGAAGTTAGACCCCAGGGAACCAAATAACCCTATTTAAAAATTGGGTACAGATCTAAACAAAGAATTTTCACCTGAAGAAATCCGGATGGCTGAGAAGCACCTTAAAAAATCCTCAACATCATTAGTCATTAGGGAAATGCAAATCAAAACAACCCTGAGATTTCTCCTCACACCAGTCAGAATGGCTAAGGTTAAAAACTCAGGAGACAGCAGGTGTTGGTGAGGATGTGGAAAAAGAGGAACACTCCTCCACTGCTGGTAGGATTGCAAGATGGTACAACCACTTTGAAAATCAGTCTGGCGTTTCCTCAGAAAACTGAACATGACACTTCTGGAAGACCCTGCTATACCACTCCTGGGCATATACCCAGAGGATTCCCCGGTATGCAATAAGGACACATGCTCCACTATGTTCATAGCAGCCTTATTTATAATAGCCAGAAGTTGGAAAGAACCCAAATATCCCTCAATGGAGGATTGGATACAGAAAATGTGGTATATTTACACAATGGAATACTACTCAGCAATTAAAAACAATGAATTCATGAAATTTTTAGGCAAATGGTTGGAACTTGAAAATATCATCCTAAGTGAGGTAACCCAATCACAAAATAATACACATGGAATGCAATCACTGATAAGTGGATATTAATTAGCCCAGAAGCTCTGAATACCCAAGACATAAGTACCATATCAAATGACTCCCATGAAGAAGTAAGGAGAGGGCCCTGATCCTGGAAATGTCTGATCCAGCATTGTAGGGGAGGGAGTACCAGGACAGAGATAAAGGAGGGAGGTGATTGGAGAATGGGTGGAGAGAAGGCTTGTGGGACATATGGGGAGGGGGAAACCGGGAAAGGGGAAAGCATTGGGAATGTAAACAAAGAATTTAGAAAATAATAATAATAAAAAAATTTTAAAAATACATGTATGTACTCATGGACACAACTCACAGACACACTTCATGCCGAAATGAGCACTGTAGTGGAGCCAGCGCTGCAGCATACCAGTTCCAGTGTACTGCCAGTAGTGGGCATTCTAGATTTGGGTAGGAGTGTGTAGAAAATTTGTGTATCAGTGTTCTTCCAGCAGCCGCTGCTGATCATAATCAGGGCAGAAGACAGCAAGTAGTTGCCAGCTTTCTCTCTCTCCAGAAAGCCTTCTCTGAAGCAGATTACGTACAATCTCATTGAAGGTCTTCAGTCAGACTGGGCCCTATGTCACACCAATGACCAAAACCTAGGCAGGTTTTACTGAGCCAGTCCTGCCAGTGATGCAGAGATGGTATGTTGTTGAGGTCTCAGTTGGTTTCAGCATCATATCTCAAAACAAGCCTTAGTGCAGCTGTCTGGCAGTTGTAGCACTTTAATGTAGTTACAGATGTCAATACAGGCTTGCCTTGGGCCAGGCAGTGGTGGCACATGCCTTTAATTCCAGGTCTTAGTCTACAGAAGCAGGTGAATCTCTGAGAACAAGGCCAGTCTGGTCTATGAAGCTAGTCCCAGGATAGCCAAGGCTGCACAGCGGAGTCCTATCTTGAAACACCCCCCCCCCACACACACACATACACACACACACACACACACACACACACACACACACACACACAGAGAGAGAGGGGGGGGGAATCATGTCCATTCTTCTGTAACCAGGAGCTTAGATGGTTAACAGCACAGAAGGCACACTGACTTCCTTTCCTGTACCCTACAGTACCCAACTTTTAGCTATAAGACCCAGTGTAAGGAAAACACATTTAATCATAGCGATCAGTCCATGCTTCCTGGCAGAACCCAGCGACTTCTTTAATTCTCAGCTAGGGTTTGGTCAGGAGTAAATGCAGTGCTGCCCTAAGATCAAATTTTAATATGGCTCTGGCAACTGTATTAAGATAAGGATTCTTCGTTTCTAACAAGATCCCCTGTGATGACAATGTCACCGGCCCATGAACCATATAGTACACAGTGAAAAACGAGGTTGTTTTTTCTTTTATTCAAAATAACATGTAAGTTCTCTTAAGTGAAGCATCCTTAAACCTTTCATGAGAACTCAGGTGTCAATATGAAAATAAAATCTTCCTAGAGAACTGAAATCACAGCTATTTTTTCATACTTAGAAGACTCAGTCAGGCTCTTGTATGGAATGACAATTAATAAGGATAGAGTGAAATCATCAGACGCTTGAATATGTCCCTGTGATGCACAACTACCCTATTCTGTTTCTCTCATTCCTTTGCTGGCACTTTTCTCATGACTAACAAGGCAAACATGGAAGTCATATATAATTCATCATAGAGCATTTGAAATGACTATTCTTGGCCCTGTCACCAATCTTGGTCCTATCAAAGTTGGTCAATTGTAGCAGTGTTTACAGCTCTAATCATTTTTGTTCCTTCATCTTGAATAGGTTGGTGTCCTTTTTCTTTTTTATCACACAATCAGCTATTTAAAAACACAGGACTGGTTGTTGTGTTGAATACTTTGCTATATTTATCTAAGTATTTCCCTGTGGAATCATTTAATTTATTTCACGGCTCTCTATGTTTCTTAAGAACCAGAAATCAGTTAAAAGGTTTGTTTTGTCTCACTCTGGGTTTCTGTGGCAAGGACATTTCATGGGTGACACTAGCTTTTAAATTCTGAATATATAATATTTGAGGTTTAATCACCAGTTCTCACTTGATTCATTGAGTAATGGCCGTAATTCTCTGTTGTAAATAAATTTCTCCTAGAAATTAATAAACTATCTGTCTTAGTTAGTTTCTGATGTAACTTGGGAAAGAAAGGGTTTATTTTCTCTTACATTTCCAAGTGGCAGTCCATCATCAAGGGAAGCCAAGGTACTTTTCAAATTCTGCCATTTATTCTGTGGGTCTTTAGTTTTCATTTTTGTAAGAAGAACTTTTATAAGCCTTTCTTTAAAATTTTAGACTAATACATTGTTTCATACTCACACTCACATTAGCATATTGGTTGATTTTCCCTATATATTAAATTATATAGGAAAAAATCCTTTAACATTGACATGACTGAGTTGCTACCAATAAAGCAATGATTAAAGACAATCCTTTCTTTACAGTTTTTTTGCTGTTGCTGCTATTGTTTGTTTGTGTCATTAGAGCTTTCCCCCAAGAACCCAGAGATAGAGTATGAGTTCAAATTCACCTGAAATATATACTTGCTAGGTGTGCTGTTGTTTCTAATTCCATACAAAAAAAATCCATTGTTTTCTTACCCTCACAGTTTATTGTGTTTCTCAAACATCTTATTTCCATTTTAAAACTGATAGACTAAGTGATTGCTAATATTTCAGCAATAAAGTATCTTCAGTCCAGAATGCATGTCTTTTTACATATAATGATAATATTGCCATTTCATAGATGGTAGCAGATGTTTAACACACCTGTTAAACATAGCAAAAAACTAAAAGTCGCACACACTCACACACGTTCACACATACATACACACTTCTTGATTGTAATATTGAAAACTGAAGCTGTAATCTTCATGAGGTACATCCATATACCTAGGCTTATTTGTTTCCAGTTTTGCATGTGTAGTTTTTTCCATATTTTTAAAAAAATTATGTGATATATTTACATACCAGGCCACATAAGTACCACATAAGATGTCTAATTTCCATCATCCTTGTGAATTCCTTTGGTGCCAAATAACTACTTTTGGGGGGAGATGGATATTGAAATGGAATCTTTCTATGAATTGAAAGTTTGCTTTGAACTCAATGTGTAGCCCAACCTGTCCTCCAGCTTGCAACCTTACTGCCATGGATCCTCAGTGTTGAGATTACAGTCATGTACCAGTATGCTCTGTTCGCAAGATGACATACATTGTTTTCTTTAAAAAGATTTGTTTTAATTTTATTTAGGTGTATATGGATGTTGTGTGTATTTTTATTTAGGTGTATATGGTGGTTTTGTGTATTTTTATTTAGGCATATATGGTGGTTTTGTGTATTTTTGTTTAGGTGTATATGTTTGTATATTAAGGCATGCATATGTGTGGGTATCCACAAAAGCCAGAATAGTGTGTTAGATCACCTAGTAATAGTATTAGATGACCTGGTATGAGTGCTAAGAACTTAACTGAATAACCACCTGTATAACACTGATAATATTTTATTTCAACATTTTTTATTTCTGAAATAAAACAAAATAAAATAATAAGTCTATCTATATGTAAAAATATCTGTATCTGTTTTTTTAGTTTATATATAACAAGACATTCTATATACAAAAGCCTCTTCCTGCTCCTTTACTTCCCTCACACCCTAATTCTCCTTAAGCAAATTCTGGAGATTATTCTTATATAACATGTTGAATGGTACATCATGTAATCCACTGTCATCTACATTTCAATGTATTCAGGTGCCCATGTGGGAAATAATTTGGTTCCTTTCCAATATTTTGACAGAGTTCATAATGCCAAGATGAATGTGCATGCTCGGGTGTTTTAGATTTGTTCAGGTGGATCTTAGAGTCTTAGAATTGGGGTGATTTGAGTAAGATGTAATGCAGAAGCTTTACTGTGTGTTGGTGCTAAGTGGCCATCTGCAATGGTTATAAAATATTGTTTTCTCTATACTGTGCAGTGTAGATTTTGCTGTAATTGTTCTTAAAGTTAGGAGATGGTAGAGAGTAGCATTTGAAAATGTTACATCTTTTTTTTTGATACAGTCATGGTTATAATTTTTAATATCTACATGCAAAAGTTATGTTTTTCCCATATTATATAAAATAATGTCTTCTATTTCAAAAATGATGTGAAATACTCTTCTCTTTGTCTTTGAGCCAGAATAATTCATAGAATGTAGCTAGAAATTTTGATATTAACCATTCTCACCATCATATATAAGGCTCTTTGAGCACTCAGGGTGCTCTGAGAAAAAGGGATGCTAATGTTCCCTAATCTCATCTGTGGAGGGTGATCTCTTTAGATTTCATGCCATGTCTGAGCTTGGTTTGGAAAATGATATTTTTCCTGGGAGATCACTTACCTCATCACATTTTCAATTTGTATGGATTCATGGCTGTGCAGAGCTGAGAAAAGGAATCTCCTTTGATTTTTAATGTTTTCCTCTATCAATTATTTTTCCATTATCATAGCATACATCATTTTTTTGCTTTCCACAAGGTAGTGAATAGAATATCTATTTTTGTGGCCCTCTGCTCTGAATAGAGAAGGTGGTTTTGGTTTACATTAGTTCTATGGTATTTTTTCTATTTATTGAATTTTTGCTTTTAGTATATTTGCTCTGAGATGCCAATGTCTGATATTACCATAGATTCTCCCTTTCTCCCTCATTATTCTTCTTGACACACCCTGCTCCATCTCTCCACTTGCAACTAGTGCACATGGACATCTATTAATTCAGAGCGCTCTGCTGTATTATCAATATTTTATTGGAATTTTCATCATGAATGAGAGTTCAATTTCGGCAAATGTTTTTCTCTGCATTGAGTGATGTGATAATGTAAGCTTTCTCTTTTGGTGTGTTGACATGAGGAATTGTACTAGTAGAGTCTTGAATATTGAACTCTTACATCTTTGAAATGTACCTTAATTAGCCATGATGTTTAATCACTTTTTAAATATTCACTATTCTTTAATTAAGATGTTTTCTATTTATCTTCATAAAATTCATAAAGATTCTGGTCTGCATTATCCCTTTCTCCAGTTTTATTTTTAAGGAGCTTTCTCATAGCTTTGATTCACCTAGAAATTACTGGGTAGTTTCTTGTTTGACCATGCTCAATCCTCCTGCCTCAGCATCCTGAGTGCTGGGATTATAGATGTCCAATGCAATGCCCTGCTCCTTTATTTTTTTTTTTCACTCTGTCTTGTTTGGGGATTGCGTTAATGTGTAAAATGCATAACAGCTTTTCCCTCTTTCCTGATAGCTATAGACTTTTTCCCTGTTTAATACTGAGCTGCCTGTGGTAACTCTGTTGCTTGAGGTACTGTTCCATTCATCATAGTGGTCTAATCATGACAGTGGAACCTCCTTTTCCTCCCTGTGATGAAAGGCCTGCTGAGGAAACTGTGTTACTGACACTCCAATCTTGCTTTTTTTCTCATTGGCTCCTTTACCAGCAGCTTGCCCGTCAACATTTTCAATGAGGCTTCTATTGGTTTTCATTCTTTTTTTTCTCTTTCACTTGATTTTCTTCTGACTTTTATTACCTCTGTTCTCATTACCGTATGTTTCTTTCAGTCTTTTTCCTTGTTCTTGTGGCAGGAGCTTAGCTTATGGGCTCCTCACATTCTTTTTCCTAATAGAGCCTGAGTGTGAGGCGGCTCTGTGATTGCTAGGCGGCCCTGTGCGAATTGCACAATCTGCATACACTGAATTCTCATTTTCATTCAGTTCATTTTACTTTCTGCTTCTCTTCAGATGACTTTAAAACACATTTTCCTTTTCAAATCAATTTTTATCTAGTACATGAAAGAATAAAATAGCACATATTGGTGGAGCAGAACATGATGTTTTGATATGTATATATACAGTGTGAATTTTTAAGTCCTTATTTAAATCAGTCTAACTATACATGTATCTTTAAAGATTTGTGACTTCTCTATGTTATAAGCTTTTACAGTTCTTTATTCTAGCTCTGGGGACCACTCTGAAAATTTAGAAATGTCTGGCTTGGATTCTATCATTTGGAGACTTTACTGCTACATTTCTATGACTATCCAGTTTGTTTCTTTTCTGTTAGGATAACATGCAATATACCATTTCGGTTATTTCCTTTAAAAATTATGGTTTAAGATAAAGCCTAGTTTTCAGAATGCTCTGTTAGTGCTTGAAAAGACTTTTGATTTGTGGGGAGAAGCACACTTAATTATCTAAGAGGAAATTGTGTAAAGGATGGTGATTGTGTTGCTCTCTTTCCTCTTTGCCTTTGTGTATGTGTGTGTGCGTGTGTGCTTCTCTCTCCCCCCCTCTCTCTCTGAGTGTGTGTGTGTGTGTGTGTGTGTGTGTGTGTGCGTGTGTGCGTGGTGTGTGTGTGGTGTGTTTTAGATGCCCCATTTAGGGTTCAATACTCCATGGTCACTTACCCTTCACCAGTTGAGCAACAGGATACAAGAGATAGAAGAGAGAACCTCAGGTGCTGAAGATACCATAGAAAACATTGACACGACAGTGAAAGTAAACACAAAAAGCAAAAATCTCCTAACCTAAAACATTCAGGAAATCCAGACACACTGAGAAGACCAAACCTAACAGTTATAGGTATAGAAGAGAGTGAAGATTCCCAATTTAAAGGGCCAGTAAATATCTTCAACAAAATTATAGAAGAAAACTCCCCTAAAGAAAGATGCCCATGAACGTACAAGAAGCCTACAGAACTCCAAATAGACTGGACCAGAAAAGAAATTCCTCCAGTCTCATAATAATCAAAACACCAAATGCACTAAACAAAGCCAGAATATTAAAAGCAGTAAGGGAAAAAGTTCAAGTAACATATAAAGGCAGGCCTATCAGAATTTTACTAGAGACTGTGAAAGCTAGAAGATCCTGGGCAGATGTCATACAGACCCTAAGAGAAAATAAATTCTAGCCTGGGCTTCTATATCAAGCAAAATTCTCAATTACCATAGGCAGAGAAACCAAGATATTCCATGACAAAACCAAATTTACACAGTCTCTTTCCACAAATCCAGCCCTACAAAAGATAATAGATGGAAAACACCAACACAAGGAGGGAAACTACACCATAGAAAAAGCAAGAAAGTAATCTTTCAACAAACCCACACAAACATAATTCTACTTCTAACAACAAAAATAACAGGAAGTAACAATCACCTTTCCTTAATATCTCCTATTATGAAAATTAATATTGCCAACATATCCTAATTGAGTTAAATTCAAAAATATGAGGAACTAGAAAATTGTTGGCTGTCAACCAGTGGTCTCTCTAATTTGGTAATTGGAAAAATATGTCCCATATTGTACAATCCATATACACTTTCTGCTTGTTTGTACTTGACAGTGCCTTGCTGTGTACCACACAATGGTCTTGAACTCATGCGTCTCCTATATCCGCCTCTCTACAAGTAGGATTGTTCATTTGATGTTTTTGCACTATACTATGGTTTTCAGAACAGCATACATATTTCAAAATTATTTATACAGCCAAAAGAAATGTAGACAATTATTTCAGATGTGGCTTGTAAGAGAACAAGGAGGGAGACTGAATGTTTTGTTTGGATACTTATAATTATGGCCTTATAAGTTACTCTTTTTCTGAGATAAATGGTTTTCAAAATCATTATAGCCAATGATCCAGAATCTTACCCTCACCTAATATTTGTGCCACCCTACAAGCAGAAATATTGTTCACTGAAACAGTTGATGAGTGACCTCATGATAGAACATTTTATCACACACATCATTTCTTAAATGAATGTAACATGTTCCCAGTGGGCTGACAATTATGGCAATCACTCAAGTCAAATAGCTTTGACCATATCAGGACATCTGTATCCAAATAACTGTGCCTACAGTTCTTTCCTTGACACAGCAGAACTGTCAACTCTTAACTTATTTACTATGAAGGTAAAATCCTTTGATAATGTGAGGGACACTGAAGTATAGCCTTATTGCAATGAACTCCAATGTCTAAATACTGTTCTTATTTTGGGTTTCTACCACAGTAAGAGAAAGATTTTAAGCTCTACTAAAAACACAACAAATAAGCAAAAAGATTTTATCTTTTTATGTTCATTTAATAACATGTCCATCATTTTTATGATTGGTATAAAATATATATGTGTTGAATATAATAAAAATAGAAATAAAACTTATAATAAAAAAAGAAACTTCTCTGATGTGGAAGATAGGTGCCTTGTAATAGTTACTTTTATGTTACTGTGATAGAATATCATGACCAAAGCAACTTATAAAATGAAGAGTTTATTTTGGCTTGAGGCTCTAAAGAAGAGGAGTCCATAATTTTATAAAAAACATGTCATCAGAAAGGTGGATCAGAAAGTTGGCTGATCATATTTTATCACTCAGGAAGCCCAGAGAGATCTGGAAGTGGAAGAAGCTTATAAACTCTGTCCCAGTGACATATTTCCTCCAGCAAGAGTCCATGTTGTAAACCTTTAGAGAAGTTAGTAACCTCTCAAAAGAGTTAGAGCAACAAGAAATTGAAATATTCAAACACATGAACATATTGGAGACAGTTTTCATTGAAACCACCACATTCCGCTTTCCGATTCCTTAAATTCATGACCATTTCATTTCATATCAAAAAGCATTTAGTCAAACTTTAGAAGTTCCCACACTTTTAACAGTATTAACACTGGCCAAAAGTACAAAGACTCTTCTGAGACTCAAAATAAAATCACATCTGTCTCTATAAAATCCTCAAACCAAACAAAACAAATTACATTCTACCAATATACAATGACAAAAAATGTACACATTTACATTACAAAAGGAACAAATGATGGCGTAGTGAGCAATGGTTTTGACCAAAATTAGCAGGGAAAAGCATCAAATCTCTCTCTGTCTCTCTGTCTCTCTGTCTCTTTGTCTCTCTCTCTCTCTCTCTCTCTCTCTCTCTCTCTCTCTCTCTCTCTCTCTCTGCCTCTCCCTCTCTTTCTCTCTCCCAATAATTTATTTATTTACTTTACATCCCTATCACAGCCCTGCCCATCCTCTCTTAGTATCACATCTCATAGCTTCAAATTTCGATTGTAGTGTTTAGATTTAAAAGAGCTTAGATGGCTCTACTTGCTGAAACATAGACAAGTATCTCTTGAGTTGGTTCTACTTCATATATGCAGTTTTCTTTGGCAGATGTCTCACAGCTCTGGCATTTAGAATATCTTGCTTGGGGTCTTTGCTGCCACCCAGACCAGCCCCCCAATTTGTACCTTCATGTAAGAGCATCTCAGGCTCTTCTCATATTGAGTTTAGAGCCATCATGTTACCTGGCCTCAGCATATCCCTTTACCACTGCAATGATACCATGGAGGAAGAATCAACAACCTCCTCATTATTGCATATTTCATACCACTAAATCCAGAACCATGTAGACAATACTGTCAATTTTCAACTGATCATTTGAAATGGACCTTTGGTCACTAGAAACACATTTTAGATACTTCTGTGGGTCAAAGTAGATATTTCCCAGGAGAAAGTAACTATTTTTTTTCAAGTTGAAGACTTAGTTGTCCTTTCTTTTCTTTTTTCTTTCTATTTTTTAATTGAATATATTCTTCATTTACATTTCAAATGTTATACCCTTTCCCGGTTTACCCCCTCCCAGAAAACCCCTAACCCATCCTCTCAACTCCTGCATGGGTCCTTCATTCCCCCATTGGAATATGTCCCTCCACCCAACCCATTCCTACCAATCCCCCCTTGATCAACAGATCAAAACAACAGATCAAGTAATGGACAGTCTTGCCATTGTTCTTGGTTATTTAATAAATCTTAAAGAGTAGACCCCGTACTGAAGACACCAAACGTGTTGATTACAAGATATTAAGAAATCAAGTTGGTATTGACCTGAAACTGACTTTCCTGCTAGCTTGTTTTCATAGTTCCATGAAGTTCGTTGTAGGCTTCCAGACTAGAAAATTCACAAATAGTCTTAATTAGCTGTAAACACTGTGGGCTACCGTGATGACTGGCTTGGCAATATATTCCTGCTGGTATAACTTCCTACTTGAAATTATGACTCACTCCTTAAAGAAATTAAAAAAAAAAAACTTCACTTCTAGTACCATATACCTGCCAAAAATCTATATCTGGAGAGATCATAGGATCTATTACTATTATTTTGTTAAAGAAATATAGTACCAAACTGCTTTTGAAATAGCTATTCTTATCTATATAGATCAAATGCATAAAGTTATGATGCATTCTTTATCCTGATATCAACTTTACTTATATTAATACTCCTGCATCCTTTGGTTGCTGTTTGCATGATGACACTTCATATCTTTTTGCTTTTAAGTTGCATTTATATCTGATTTTAGAAAGCATTACTTAAGTAAAAATTATTATTCTACTCCTATTTTATTAATTAGTTTACATTTCAAATGTTACCCCCTTCCTGGTCTCCCCCCTATGAACTTCTCACTCCTTCCTCATCCCCTTTGCTTCTAAGAGGGTATTGCCTCCAATCCACTTTCAGCTCACTTCTCTAGAATCTCCCTTCTCTGGGGCATCAAGCCAGCACAGGATCAAGCACAACGCCTCCTACTGATGCCAGATGAGGCAGTCCTTTGCTATGTAGCAGGAGTCATGGACAGGCCCACGAAAATGCTTTGGTTCTACTCTCTGCCTTTACTTTGTATTTTTAAATAACATACATTTAATGGGATTATTCACATGTTGAGTATAAAACTGATATCTTTATTCTTGTTTTCTGTTTTTTTGCTTGTTTCTCCTTTTTGTTCCTGCTTCCTTGACAATTACACACATTTCTTTCTTTCTTTTTCATTCTTTAATATTTTTTTCTTTACAGTCTAGTCTTTATCCCCCTCAGACTGTATATCGTTCCATACTTCCTACCCCTGCTTCCAATTTCAAGAGGATGTCCCCACATCCAATCCTCCCCACTCCCTGGGGCCTCAAGTCTCTTGATGGTTAGGTGCATCTTTTCTCACTGAGTCCAGACCAAGCAGTCCTCTGCTGTATGTATATGTGTTGGGGGAGGGGTCTTGAATCATCTGGTGTATGCTGCCTAGTTGGTAGCAATCTCAGGAGTCCAGGTTAGTTGAGACTGATGGTCTTCCTATAGGTTTGCCCTTTTCCTCAAAGAAGGGAAAAGCTTCTTTCAGGTTTTCCCTAATTTAACCACAGGGATCACCATTTTCTGTCCATTGGCTTGGTTTAAGTATCTGCATCTGACTCTTCCAGCTGATTGTTGGACCTTTTGGAGGGCAGTCATTCTAGGCTCCTGTTTGTAAGCACATCATAGCATCAGTAATAGTATAGAGCCTTGGGGCCTTGGAGCCATCACTCCATCCCCTCCCAACTACAAACATTTCTAAAATTCTACTTTTAAAATTATTGAGTGAGTTTCAGTGTAGCTCTGTGTAACTTTATATTTTCTTAAATATTTGCTCTAGTATTTTATGTCATTTGCAGAATGTCACAGTTTAGTGCTATGGTTTGCGAGTTCCAGTAAAGGCAATCTCCTGTACATTTGCTGTACTCCCCATCTATAAAACAATTTTAGTTTTAAAACATAGTTTTCTGCATATTCTTAAAACTGTATTTAATACTTTAGCTATCAAATAATCTATAACTGGTAGAATATTAGAAAAATTATTGTGTCTATATACATTTAAAAATAATATTCTCGCATACTTCCTTATGCTAATTATGTTGCTACCTTTTATCATATTTTTCTTGTTTAGAGAAGTTCCTTCAGTGCTTCCTCTGCAATGACATTATTTTCCTTATCTGGAAGAAGAAACATCTTTCTTTCTTCTCCCTCTTGAAAGATATTTTTCCTCTATAAAATACCAACTTGACAATTCTTTGATTTCAACACTTTAAAAGAGCCAGTCTGCTTTTTTAGGCGTGTCATGATATTTAATGAGAAATCTGCTGTCATTCAAATTGCTTTGCCTTCACTGGTGTTGTGTCATTTCTCTCTCTTTACTTTTAAGAATTTTCTTTTGATTTCAGTTTTCGAAGTTTGCCAGATACTTCTAACTTACCTAGCCTCTCTGTTTTTTTTTTTTAATTGTCCTAAGAATGTGAACTGGAGCCATGGCTCTATCACCGCTCCAGCCATTTGATAGGCCATTGCTCTATCATCACCGCTCCAGCACCTCAGCACTTGCTTCACTTCTTTTGAGAAAGATTTCACTACAATCTCAGATTCGCCTTGAACATAGATTTTAGTCTTTGTGTTTGTAATCCTCCTACTTTAGCTTCCATGAAGCTGTGGTTACCTCAGGCCCAAAATGGCATCTCTTGAAATGGATCTCCAGGCTTCTGGGTCCTTCAAATTAATGCATGTATGTGTTTCATCAAGTGTGAAAAGTTCTCAGTTTTTATTTCTTCAAATAGCTATCAGAAAGTCTGTGATGTGCAAAGGAAGAAATTTGTGGAAAGTGAAGCCCTGGAAACCCTCTGAGTGTGAGGGGAAGGGATATACAGAAGTGAGTGGGGCATTAGCCATAAGGGATAAAGAAATGTGATTCAGTGGACTATGTCTGAAGGATTCTAAAGCTGTAGAGCATCAAGAAAATTCTTCCCACTTTATTTGATAAGAGAGTGAGCATACATCTATCCCTGTCTTCACGTTTCTTGATGTGGGATTTCATTGAAAGAGCTTACTGGGTAATTGGGACTGCTTCTTATAGTTTTTGCAGAGCTTGAATGAGTGGAGCTGAGTTTTTAAATAGAGAACCATCTTCTGTGGAACCTGAGGTAAGTGTATGTGTGTGTGTGTCTGTGTGTGTGTGTGTGTGTGTGTGTGTCTTTCTACATATTTCATATATACAGATTACATCCTGGAACAAGAGTGATTATATTCCCCTCTGTCTTAGCGATGACCTGTGGAAAAATCTGGTGGGCATGGAATTTGTGGGACACTCCCTTTTTCACAAGCCCATGCTTTCTGTGAGGTCATGATCTTGGTAGCAGAAAAATGACAGTAAGGGTTCAATTGTACGTTCTGATAGTGTCAACCAGACTGTCTCTGAGGATCGAGTTTTCACAGCTCATTTTCTCATCAAAGAGAGATTACTTTGTGAGACTCAAGTGTGGGTATAGTGAGCAGCTGGGTCTCTCATGGAACATGCTCCCTTAAGTACATTCTAGACAAACACTTTGTTAACTGACAGACAGATCATAGAAATTCCAAAGAACTTCTCTTGAACACCCATCTGGAAATGTGCAAGTGGCAAGTTGATGGACTCAACAGAATCTCCCCAAGACCGTGCCTGTCAAGAGTCTGGCATTGGGTCATCCACTGTTCTGTCCAGAGGGAGCTGGTTGAGGGTGTTCTGGCTGTTCTTTCTGTCCTCAGGAGTATGACAGCGCCTTTCTCTGACTGGAGAGCCTACCTTCCTTGGAGAATCATGAACTTATTGTGATGACATGAATCAGAAAAGAGTTTTGCTTTTAAAATGCCTCCCTTTGGTCCTCCTTTGACTTAAATGAATTCTTGTATATGGCCTTTACCAATACGTGTTGCTCCTGTTTAATGACTTACTTCCAAGTCAGCCTTCTTTATTATTTCCTTCAACATAAGCAGACACTATTTTTATATTAAAACAATGAAAAATCATTTTGGCAGAGGACTGGCTCATGGGAGGATCATGCCCATGTTCTCAGTGAATGCATGATATTCATTGAGACATCAGGAAAATCACAAAGAATTGTCAAAGGAGGTCTAAAGTAACACTTCAATTGTTGGGGTAGACAAGGAGTTACAGAATTGGGAAAGGAATAAGTATCTCACAAATGTAACTTAGAAACCTGCAAGGATGTTATCTCAGCAAGCAATCCTTAAATTGCTCATCACATATTTAACAGCGAACCAGAAGAGCACCTGGGGCTTATAGGTGAGAGTTTCCAGAAGAACCAATGTCAGGGTCTTTAAACTGTCCACAAAAGTAAAGATCAAACCTAAAATAGGGAGTACAATTAGCTGTGCCTTCTTGACCTAAGCTCAAAGGTAAACTCACGGGAGTAAATATGGCTAGCTAGCTTCCATTGTAGATACTCCTTCCATCTTTTGGGTCTTGTAGAGCAGTCTTTAACTGATTACAGAATTAAAATAACAGAAACAGAATATGACTACTTCCTTCTCGGCTTCCTAGAGGAAGTGGTGTAGGTAGTACACTAACCCAAGGCTCAGGTCATCTTATGCTACAGTTTTTATTCCTACCTCAAGAAAACTTCAATAAATAAAACATCAAGCTGAGGTCCTTCATTCCGTTCCTGTATCCCACACCTTGCATTACAGGCTTCTTCTATAGTACGGTTATAAGAAATCCTCCCTACATGTTCTCCTGGTCCTATATCTAGGAAGGCAGTATAAAGGAGACATCTCTTATCTTAGTCTGCATTTCCCAAGAACTGTGATAATTCTCCAGTTTATGGAATTACAAATGGCCTTAATTGTTTATAGTGAGCATTTGTGGAGATAATACATGGCCAAGTGGATAAGAATACAACCCAACTATTGTTCTAACTTGTTAAAATACATTATATTACGGTGTAAATTTGGGAGAGCTTATTATGTTTTTTCTGGAAGCATGTACTAGAAGATAAAGAAATTCTCAATATGTTTAAGACTTGTGTCCTGACAGGAAATAAAGCTATGTTTTATAGGTTCTGAAAAACCCCAGTGAACAGATGGATACCTTTCTCATAGCATGCTCTCTACTGTTAGAAGGATGAGAGAATGCTTAAGATGGTGAAAGTAACACTCTGGCATAAAGCCATAAATGGATAGTGAGAAAGTAGAATCATACTTTCTGAAATCTTTGTAAGCAACATTGGAATATATCATACCCCTTTCTATGTTTCAGTTATTGTTGAGGGAAGAGAGAACAGAAAGAATTTAAGAGACAGAAGTAGTGGCTGACTTTATGGAAAGAGTGTTTTCCAGACCTAGCAGACATTGCATGAATGAACTCACAGCAGTTGCATGGCATGAATAAGGCCTGTTTAATCTTACGTCAGAAAAAATCTTAGCATGGAGAAATGAGATAGGCATTGAGTTCTACCTTTAGCTGAAGTGCTATTGGTAATTGATAGCAGCTGGGCTAGGAAGTTAATTTTTTTAGCTGTGTATAGCTTCTAGTAAATATCTAGCACAATCCAGTGGGTAACCACATGTACCTAAGAGAATACAGCACTAATAGGACTAAATGGGCCAGAAAAAAATGAGGGTGGGTTGTAGAATTGAGGTGTATCTGGGAGGAGAAGGGAAAGAGAGATGAATGACTTCAAAATAGATGTATGGAATTTTCAAAAAATAAATAAAACTATAATTTAATAATAAAAATAAAGTGCAAAAGGAAAATAAGACTGTTAGCTAGCTTACTAGTTTTATACAACTTCAAAAAGAGCAGCTAAGTGATATCCTCTTAAATTTAAAATAAGTCATTTACATTTATATTCTGCTCTAGCCACTTAAAGGGTTGGAACTTAACAAGTAGACATGGTCATTTTTGTATAAAAACAGTACAGGAAAGATTTTAACAGTGAGTCTGTATCTATACAAATCATTGCTAACAGAGAACCAGTAAAACAATGCGTTCATTGGTTTACAAGGAAACATTATGTATTTGTTATAAGGAGAATTAAAGTTTAAGTTTTTATAATATGTAATTTAAAGCCTAAAAACTGTAGAATTCTGACTTTTTTCACTCTTACAGGAGGAAAAACATACTTCTATTTGCATAACAAATTTACTATTTGCATAATAAAATACTGTCTTAAAATTTACATGGCAATATGCTTATATTTGCATGCATTATTTTTGAAAGTAAAGCATAACAAACAACACAAGAAATAATGCCTGTAGATGTAGTGTTTTGGAAGGTACAGCATTTTATTAATAAAGTAGAATTTGACAATTTTTATTGTATGCTTTTCCACTCTGTTTGATATTTTACAAATTTGTACACACACTCATCAACCACATCTAAAAACAGTAATTCACATGAAAAACACTGCAAAATATGCAATTTGAGCAGTGAAGAGGAAAAGTCCACACAGCCAACTAAGCACGCCATTGGCACAGATAGTTAAAGTCTACTAACAAAGCATTCTCAATTCCCATCTGCTCTTGATTGCTTTGCCAAGGAAGTATTCCAGACAGGAAATCCATGTGGCCAGGTCAGGAGTTGAAGGTCTAACAGCTAAAGGCAGGAGGGCTCAATCCATCATGGGTTGTAGGGGGCATGTTTGCCCATTTTAGTTGTCTTAGATACACAAAATGGAATAAAAGGATGATTCTGGGCAGAAAATGGAACAAGCAAAACCAAACGAACATTAGACGAAATTTCAGGTAAAACAGGAGAGAGTGAAAGTGTGAGCAGATGGAGGACAATCTGACCACTGAGTTGAGATCTAGCAGCGCCTTTCTAAGTGGGTTAGCATTCTCTTGCCTTATCGTTTCTCTTCCCATGAGTCTCTTCACTAACTTGCTTCGCTGTTATTCTTACCCAGTGAGTTCTGACTAAATCCTGGATGTTGCTAAGGAGAGTGCCAGAATAGTACATTCAAAGATTAAAAGCAATTACTGTTCACAAGCTCCTTGTAATTCAAAAAGTTCTGAAAAGACAGGCATTTAAACTGCCCTACTTCTCTAATAGCACTGGTGATTACTGAATTAAAGTACACATGATTACTTACTCAATTGTATGTCAGAGCTGCTGTGATCAAAAGAACCACACTGTCAACAATAAAAATATCAGCCTAATATGATTTGCATTTTCTGAAGTAATCATAATTAGTAACCACCTTTATCATTGGTTTCTTCAAATATTTATTTATTTCAGGAATAATTCTTGTAATTGGATTTTAAAAAGTAATTCACAGGAGTCCTAATTCCCCATAAAGTGGTATGTTTATTGCATCAATTTAAGGCCAATGGGCTAGGAATAATGTGAGAACTTCAGTGGTATGGGTCACCAGAGGCAGCACGAAGCTGGAAGAGCACTATAGTTATAATACTGCTGCACACAGACCCTTCTCCTGTTACTTCACTGCAGTCTTCAGTACATGTTGACAATTTCAATGGGCAGCAATGATATATCCACAAATCAGGTTGTGGACATCCAGCAGACTTCCTGATTCATCCACTATACTAGTCAGATCCTGAGAGATTGATGCCCACTGTCCCAAGGAGTATGCCACATGTATGAGGCTCACCAGTTACTTGTATGCAGAGCATAGTTCTTGCTGCTACTATATGGTTGATTCCCTTTGGGCAGCATTCACTAACTGTTCTTGGAAGGGTGCTTGTGGAACACCAGGGGAACATAGCATCACAGGTCATTCAGAAGAAAACTTGTGACCTTCTTTGTGAATATATATTGGCCCAAGCAGAGGGATGTATTTTCTGTTATTCCACAGCATCATATTTGCCTAATTTCTGGTCCTCTTGATTAACAATTTCTGAGGGAATGCATTGAAACCTGTCCATGGTTCTCACTGTTACATCTTTAAAAACATTTTATGGTGTTAGGGGATAAAGGGGCATTTGTGGTGATTTTATTATCTTTGGGCTTGGTCATTTACAATGGATTTCCATTTTGCTGTGATGAAGTAACGTATGTTCTACTTTCTCAAAGAGTAAAAGAGTCATCCCGTGTTACTTGATGTTTTTTTCTAACATTATTTTCCATTTTTTCTTTATAATTTTCTCTCAAATAAATACATCTATAGTTAGATTTTGTTATTATCTCTGGTATAATCTTTGATCTTTAAGTTAGTGTAACAATAGCTTCATATGTAATGCAGTTTTGCGTTAATAAGCATGATTTCTTTTTTTATTTTTATTTGTATTTTTATTCAATATATTTATTTACATTTCAAATGACTTCCGCTTTTCTAAGCCCCACTCCCCGAAAGTCCCATAAGTCCCCTTCTGTCCCCCTGTTCTCCCACCCACCCCTTCCCACTTCCCTGTTCTGGTTTTGCCCTATACTGCTACACTGAGTCTTTCCAGAACAATGGGCCAATCCTCCAATCTTCTTGTACCTCATTTGATGTGTGGATTATGTTTTGGGTATTCCAGTTTCCTAGGTTAATATCCACTTATTAGTAAGTGCATACCATGATTGATCTTTTGAGACTGGGTTACCTCATTTAGTATGATGTTCTCCAGCTCCATCCATTTGCCTAAGAATTTCATGAATTCATTCTTTCTAATGGCTGAATAGTACTCCACTGGGTATATATACCACATTTTTTGCATCCACTCTTCTGTTGAGGGATACCTGGGTTCTTTCCAGCTTCTGGCAATTATAAATAGGGCTGCTATGCACATAGTGGAGCATGTATCATTATTACATGCTGGGGAATCCTCTGGGTATATGCCCAGGAGTGGTATAGCTGGATCATCCAGAAGTGAGGTGACCAGTTTTCTGAGGAACCAGCAGACTGATTTCCAGAGTGGTTGTATCAATTTGCAACCCCACCAGCAGTGGAGGAGTGTTCCTCTTTCTCCACATCCTCACCAACACCTGCTGTCTCCTGAATTTTTAATCTTAGCCATTCTGACTGGTGTAAGGTGAAATCTCAGGGTTGTTTTAATTTACATTTCCCTAATGAATAATGAAGTTGAGCATTTTATAAGATTCTTCAGGTGAAAATTCTTTGTTTAACTCTGTACCCCATTTTTAATAGGGTTATTTGGTTTTCTGGAGTCTAACTTCTTGAGTTCTTTATATATATTGGTTATTAGCCCTCTATCTGATGTAGGGTTGGTGAAGATCTTTTCCCAATTTGTTGGTTGCCGATTTGTCCTTTTGATGGTGTCCTTTGCCTTACAGAATATTTGCAATTTTATGAGGTCCCATTTGTCAATTCTTGGTCTTAGAGCATACACTATTGGTGATCTGTTCAGAAACTTTCCCCCTGTACCGATGTGCTCAAGGGTCTTCCACAGTTCCTTTTCTATTAGCTTCAGAGTGTCTGGCTTTATGTGGAGGTCCTTGATCCATTTGGAGTTGAGCTTAGTACAAGGAGACAAGGATGGATCAATTCGCATTCTTCTGCATGCTGACCTCCAGTTGAACCAGCACCATTTGTTGAAAAGGCTATCTTTTTTCCATTGGATGTTTTCAGCCCCTTTTTCGAGGATCAAGTGGCCATAGGTGTGTGGTTTCATTTCTGGATCTTCAATCCTGTTCCATTAATCCGCCTGCCTGTCACTGTACCAATACCATGCAGTTTTTAACACTATTGCTCTGTAGTATTGCTTGAGGTCAGGGATACTGATTCCCCCAGAATTTCTCTTGTTGTTGAGAATAGTTTTAGCTATCCTGGGTTTTTTGTTATTCCAGATGAATTTGAGAATTGCTCTTTCTAACTCTGTGAAGAATTGAGGTGGGATTTTGATGGGTATTGCGTTGAATCTGTATATTGCTTTTGGCAAAATGGCCATTTAAATATAAATCCTGCCGATCCATGAGCATGGGAGGTTTTTCCATTTTTTGAGGCCTTCTTCCATTTCCTTCTTCAGAGTCTTGAAGTTCTTGTCATACAAATCTTTCACATGTTTGGTAAGAGTCACCCCAAGGTACTTTATACTGTTTGTGGCTATTGTGAAGGCTGTCATTTCCCTAATTTCTTTCTCAGTCTGCTTATCCTTTGAGTATAGGAAGACTGCTTATTTTCTTGAGTTGATTTTATAACTTGCCACTTTGCTGAAGTTGTTTATCAGCTGTAGGAGTTCTCTAGTGGAGTTTTTTGGGTCACTTAGGTAGACTATCATATCATCTGAAAATAATGATAGTTTGACTTCTTCCTTTCCAATTTCTATCCCTTTGACCTCCTTATGTTTTCTAATTTCCCAAGCTAGTACCTCAAGTACAATACTGAAAAAGATAAGGAGAAAAGGGGCAGCCCTGTCTAGTCCCTGATTTTAGTGGGATTGCTTCAAGTTTCTCTCCATTTAGTTTGATGCTGGCTACCGGTTTGCTGTATATTGCTTTTACTATGTTTAGGTATGGGCCTTGAATTCCTGTTCTTTCCAAGACTTTTAGCATGAAAGGATGCTGAATTTTGTCAAATGCTTTTCAGCATCCAATGAAATGACCATGTGGTTTTTTCCTTTGAGTTTGTTTATACAGTGGATTGCATCGATGGATTTCCATATATTGAACCAACCCTGCATCCCTGGAATAAAGTCTACTTGATCATGTTGGAGGATCGTTTTTATATGTTCTTGGATTCAGTTGGCAAGAATTTTATTGAGTATTTTTGCATCGATGTTCATAAGGAAAAATGGTCTGAATTTCTCTTTCATTGTTGGATCTTTGTGTGGTTTTGGTACCAGCGTTATTGTGGCTTTGTAGAAGGAATTGGCTAGTGTTCCTTCTGTTTCTATTTTGTTGAATAGTTTGAAGAATATTGGTGTTAGGTCTTCTTTGAATATCTGATAGAATTCTGCACTGAAACCATCTGGTCCTGTGCTTTTTTTGGTTGGAAAACTTTCTATGATTCCTTCTATTTCTTTAGGGGTTATGGGACTGTTTAGATGATCTATTTGATCCTGATTTAATTTTGGTATTTGGTATCTGTCTAGGAAATTGTCCATTTCCTCCAGTTTCTCCAGTTGTGTTGAGTATAGGTTTTTGGAGTAGGATCTGATGATTTTTTGGATTTCCTCAGTTTCTGTTGTTATATCCACCTTTTCATTTCTAATTTTGTTAATTTGTATAGTTTCTCTGTGCCCTTTGGTCAGTCTGGCTAAGGGTTTAGCTATCTTGTTGATTTTCTCAAAGACCTAGTTGCTGGATTCGTTGATTCTTTGTTTCCATTTGATTGATTTCAGCCTTGAGTTTGTTGATTTCCTGTCTTCTACTCCTCCTGGCTGAATTAGCTTCTTTTTGTTCCAGGGCTTTCAGGTGTGTCCTTAAGCTGCTAGTGCATGCTCTCTCCATTTTATTTTTGGAGGCACTCAGGGCTGAGTTTTCCTCTTAGCACTGCTTTCATTGTGTCCCAAAGACTTGGATATGTTGTGTCTATATTTTCATTAAATTCTAAAAAGTCTCTGATTTCTTTCTTTATTTCTTCTTTGACCAAGGTGTCATTGAGTAGAGTATTGTTCAGCCTCCATTTGTATGTGGGCTTTCTGTTGTTTTTGTTGCTATTGAAAACCACTCTTACTCCATAGTGATCTGATAGGAGGCATGGGATTAGTTCAATCTTCTTATATTTGTTGAGGTCCTTCTTGTGACAGAGTTGATTTTGGAGAAGGTATCATGAGGTCCTGAGAAAAAGGAATATTCATTTGCTTTAGGGTGAAATGTTCTATAAATATCAGTCAAATCCTTTTGGTCCAAAGCTTCAATTAGTTTTACTGTGTCCCTGTTTAGTTTCTGTTTTCCTGATCATTCCATTGAGGAGAGTGAAGTGTTGAAGT
This sequence comes from Apodemus sylvaticus, assembly GCF_947179515.1. Classification (NCBI taxonomy): domain Eukaryota; kingdom Metazoa; phylum Chordata; class Mammalia; order Rodentia; family Muridae; genus Apodemus; species Apodemus sylvaticus. Next base: position 134,014,881 of record NC_067476.1, on the reverse strand, counting down.
CCCTCACAATTATTGTGTTAGGTGCAATGTGTGCTTTGAGCTTTAGTAAAGTTTCTTTTACGAATGAGGGTGCCCTTGCATTTGGTGCATAGATGTTCAGAATTGAAAGTACGTCTTGGTGGATTTTTCCTCTGACCAGCAAGAAGTGTCCTTCTGTGTCTCTTTTGATGACTTTAGGTTGAAAGTCAATTTTATCTGATATTAGAATGGCTACTCTGGCTCATTTCCCAAGACCATTGGCTTGTAAAATTGTCTTCCAGCCTTTTACTCTAAGGTAGTTTTTGTCTTTGACACTGAGGTGTGTCTCCTATATGCAGCAAAATGTAGGGTCATGTTTCCTTATCCAGTCTGTTAGTCTATGTCTTTTTTGGGGGGAATTGAGTCCATTGATTTTAAGAGATATTAAGGAATAGTGATTATTACTTCCTGTCATTTTTGATGCTATGTTTATATTTGAGTGGTTATCTTCTTTTGGGTTTGATGAAGGAAGGTAACTATCTTGCTTTTTCCAGGGTGTAGTTTCCTTCCTTGTATTGGAGTTTTCCTCCTATTATTCTTTGCAGAGCTGGGTTTTTGGAAAGATATTGTGTAAATTTGGTTTTGTCATGGAATATCTTGGTTTCTCCATCTATGGTGAATGAGAGTTTTGCTGGGTATAGTAGTCTTGGCTGACATTTTTGTTCTCTTTGAGTCTGCATGAGATCTGCCCAGGATCTTCTAGCTCTCATGGTCTCTGGTGAGAAGTCTGGTGTGATTCTGATAGGTCTTCCTTTATATGTTACTTGGCCTTTTTCTCTTACTGCCTTTAATATTCTTTCTTTGTTTAGTGCATTTGGGGTTTTGATTATTATGGGAGGTGTTCCTGCTCAAGTCAAGTCTGTTTGGAGTTCTGTAGGCTTCTTGTATATTCATGGGCATCTCTCTCTTTAAGTTGGGAAAGTTTTCTTCCATAATTTTGTTAAAGATATTTCCTGGCCCTTTCAGTTGTTAATCTTCATTCTCATCTATACCTATAATCCTTAGGTTTGGTCTTCTCATTGTATCCTGGATTTCCTGGATGTTCTGGGATACAACCTTTTTGCATTTTGCATTTTCTTTGACTGTTGACTATGGTATCTTCGGCATCTGAGATTCTTTCTTCCATCTCTTGTATTCTGTTGTTGATATTTGCATCTATGCCCCCTGATTTCTTCTCAAGGTTTTCTATCTCCAATGTTGTCTCCCTTTGTGATTTCTTAGTTGTTTCTACTTCTGTTTTTAGATCCAAGATGGTTTTGCTCAATTCCATCATTTGCTTGTTTGCGTTTTCCTTTAATTCTTTAAGAGATTTTCTGTGTTTCCTCTTTCATGACTTCTGCCTGTTGAGTCAAGTTCTCCTGCATTTCTTTAAGTTTGTGTGTGTGTGCGTGTGTGTGTGTGTGTTTCTTCTTTATTGGCTTCTATCTCTTGAGTCTTATTCTCCTGAATTTCTTTAAGTGATTTTTTGGTTTCCATTATTCGGTGTTCTAGCTTATTCATGTTCCCCTTTATTTCTTTAAGAGATTCATTTATGTCCTTTTTGTGTTCTTCTAGCAGCATCATGACCAGTGATTTTAAATCCAAATCTTATTTCTCTGGTTTATTGGCATAACCATGACTTGTTGATGTTGGAGAGTTTGGTTCAGATGCTGCCATATTGCATAGATTTCTGTTAGTAGCGTTCCTCTGTTTGTCCTTTGCCATCTTGTTCTCTGGCGTTAGTTGGTCTTGTCTCTGGCTGGTGTTTGAGCCTCATGAGAGGCTCTAGGGCTATTTCCGCAACACTGGATGGTTGGTTTTCCCCTGTTGCAGATTGCTGATGTGTTGTCCTCCTCTTGGGTGCCCTTGAAGCCCTAGTGTGCTTTGCCCCAGATTGTGTCTGTGAACCAGATGGTGACCGTTTGCTCCTTCAGGGAGTGCTGAGGGTGTATGCTGAGGGACCTTTTCAGAGTGCTGATCACTCTGCTGGGCAGCTGATCTCCCAACCAGGTTGGAGTCCACAAGGCTAGCCTAGCTGCTCAGGCCCTGAGTCTAGGTAACAGCCTGGCAGGCCAAGTTCCAAGCAAATTTCCCCTGGGGCTATGAGTGTTAATTGGGTCTGTCAGGTGGCCAGGATGGTGTGCATGCACTCCCTGAAAGTGCTGGGAGAGTCTGCTGGGCTAACAACCTCCTGGCCGGGTTGGCACACAGATGGCCCACCGAACAGCCCAGATCTTGGGGGCAGTCCAGGGCCTGTTGGGGCCTAGACCCCCGCTATGTTAGCCTCAGGCTATGCCTGTTAGCTGGCATTGCCTGCTAGAACTCTCTGGCATCCTGTAGGCAAAATGGAGGTGCGCGTGCTGGGCTGGGCAAACATCCTCCTGGCTGGGTTGGCACACCGATGGCCCCCAGAACACCCCTGGGCCTGGCTGCAGGCCAATGCCTGTTGGGCTTAGGCCCCCCCCCTTCGATGTTGGCCTTGGGTTATGTTTGTGTACCTCAGGCTGTCTGATTTCTCTGGAATACGAGAACCAAGATGGAGGCGAGTCTCTCATAACTGACTGGCGGGAGGCAGATTTCTGATGTGGCTTCTGTGAGGTGAAAGGCACTATAAATCCGCAGCTGCATGCAGCCCGGCTGGTCAGCGATTGTCAGTGGTCATGGGCGCAGGGCCTGCTTGGACCCTGTCACCTTGGTTCCACTGCTGATGGCCCTTCTTCTGGACCAGCCGCTGCTGCTGTTGATAACCATGATTTGTTATTCCTCATTGCATATGTGATGTATTGATGTGATTTTCCCTTGTCTTCTGCTTATAGTATATTCTAGCTCTGTGTTTCTATAAGAATTTGCATATTTTGTGTCCTCTTTAATATTAAGTTTTATATTTACATTTATTTTCTCTAATAAACCTGGGTTTCCATACTTCATACGATTTGCCTATGATTACATTGATATTTTTTTGAAGGGGAGACATGTCCAATGCTGGCCTTAAACTCTGTATATAGGTGAGGATGTTCTTTGATTTCCTCGTGTTCTTGCCTCTTGAGAGCTGGAATTGCAGCCGTGGACCACCATGCAGTGCTTTTAAATCCAACTTATAAGAACAATGCAATAATTAGATACAAATTAAAAAAAAACATTTTGACATATGCTTTCTGACCGACCCTGAAGGTGAATTCTAGGCCTGCTGTGCATTCCATTCAACTCAACCTTCTTAAACTCAAGGGTTGACCAGTTTTTTAATGTACAGAGTGGATATTTCCTTATTTTTTAAACTGATGAGGGAGACTTATCCATGAATTTCTGTTTTTTTCCTTATTTATAAATTTCTTATGAATTAAGTGATATAAAAGAGGCTAGGGTATATTTTAGTTCCTTTCTATAATCTAGTATTTATGACCTTATCAATATTTTGGCAATAATATCACATCATTGATTTTTATTATATACATAGTATTCCATTTTTAATAAAGTAAAATAATACAATAAAAATTCAACATTTTTGACTAAGCAATAAAATAAAAGGTCATATCTTGAGATCAGAGGATTTGCAGAGGTAAAAATACAGTATCAAAAATAATACTGAGTTTTGACTCAGGTAGATGCAACAAACATTATTTTATAAGCAATGGATAAATTTATGCAGACTTTTGATATGACTACCCTTAATGCAAACCATTTTTACTTTGATTGGCAGTTTGAAATAAATTATTTGGATTTGATCAAGACATGATGGTTTGCCTTTAATTTATGCTAGAAATGTAAAGGAAGAGACAGGACAGGCTCCTCAGTGCCCAGATCCCTCATTTTTTAAATTACATATATTCTTTATTTACATTTCAAATGATTTCCCCTTTCCTGGATCCTCCCTCTCCAAAAGTCCCATAATCCCTCTCCACTCCCCCTGTTCTGGAATCAAGCTCTTCCTGCTTCCCTGTCCTGGTATTCCCCTACACTGAGCCTTTCCAGGACCAGGGACCTCTCCTTCCTTCTTCTTGGGCATCATTTGATATGTGAATTGTGTCTTGGGTTTTCTGAGATTCTGGGCTAATATCCACTTGTCAGTGAGTGCATGCCATGTGTGTTCTTTTGGGATTGGGTTGCCTCACTTAGGATGATATTTTCCAGTTCCACCCATTTGCCTAAGAATTTCATGAATTGATTATGTTAAATAGTTGAGTAGTATTCCATTGTGTAAATATACCACATTTTCTGAATCCATTCTGCCATTGAGGGACATCTGGGTTCTTTCCAGCTTCTGGCTATTATAAATAGTGCTGCTATGAACATAGCAGAGCATGTGTCCTTATTACATGCTGGGGAATCCTCTGGGTATATGTGCAGGAGTGGTATAGCAGGGTCCTCTGGTAGTATCATGCCCACTTTTGTGAGGAACCACCAGACTGATTTCCAGAGTGGTTTTACCAACTTGCATTCCCACCAGCAGTGGACAGGCAGGTAGATCAATAGAAAGAATTGAAGACCCAGAAACGAACCCACACACCTATAGTTACTTGATGTTTGACAAAAGAGCTAAAAACATCCAGTGGGAAAAGATAGCCTTTTCAACAAATGGTGATGGTTCAACTGGAGGTTAGCATGCAGAAGAATGGAAATCGATCCATGCATATCCCCTTGTACTAAGCTCAAGTCCAAGTGGATCAAGGACTTCCACTTGAAGCCAGACACACTGAAAGTACTAGAAAAGAAAATGAGAAGAGCATTGAGCACATAGGCACAGGAGAAATTTTCCTGAGCAGAACACCAATAGCTTATACTCTAAGATCAAGAATTGACAAATGGGACCTCATAAAATTACAAAGTTTCTGTAAGGCAAAGGACACTGTCAATAGGACAGCACAGCAACCAACAAATTGGGAAAAGATCTTCACCAACCCTACATCCGACAGAGGGCTAATATCCAATATATACAAAGAACTCAAGATGTTAAACTCCAGAGAGCTAAATAGCGCTATTAAAAATGGGGTACAGAGTTAAACAAAGAATTTTCACCTGAAGAATTTGAATGGCTGAGAGGCACCTTAAGAAACGTTCAGCATCATTAGTCATTAGGGAAATGCAAATCAAAACAACCCTGAGATTTCACCTCATACCAGTCAGAATGGCTAAGATTAAAAACTCAGGAGACAACAGGTATTGAGGAGGATGTGGAGAAAGAGGAACACTCCTCCACTGCTGGTGGGATTGCAAGCTGGTATAACCACTCTGGAAATCAGTCTGGAGGTTCCTCAGAAAACTTGGCATGTCACTTCCAGAGGACCCTATTATACCACTCTTGGTCATATACCCAGAGGATTCCCTGGCATGCAATAAGGACACATGCTCCATTATGTGCATAGCAGCCTGATTTATAATAGCCAGAAGTTGGAAAGAACCCAAGTCCCTCAATGGAGGAATGAATACAGAAAATGTGGTATGTTTACACTATGGAATACTACTCAGCAACTAAAAACAATGAATTCATGACATTTTTAAGTAAATGGTTGGAACTGGAAAATATCATACTAAGTGAGGTAACCCAATCACAAAAGAACACACATGGAATGCAGTGACTGATAAGGGGATATTAATTAGCCCAGAAGCTCTGAATACTCAAGACACAATTAACATATCATATGATTCCCATGAAGAAGGAAGGAGAAGTCCCTGGTCCTGGAAAGGCTTGATACAGCTTTGTAGGGGAGTACCAGGACAGAGAAATTGTAGGGGGGTGATTGGGGAATGGGAGGAGGGAAGAGGGCTTATGGGACTTATGGGGATGGGGGAACTGGGAAAGGGGAAATCATTTGGAATGTAAACAAAGAATATAGAAAATAAAAAAAATAAAAAATAAAAAAAATAAAAGCATGTGCCACCACTGCCCAGCGAATACTGGGTTTGGTTAAATACTATTTTATTTGGGATCAATTGGGATGATCATGGGGTTCACTCCCTCACTCTCTTTATGCATAAGATAATGCATTTCCTAGGTTGACTTATGCCTATACTTGGCTTTTATACAGGTTTTGGTTAGTTTTATTTTTTGATTATTATTTGTTTAATATGCATTATATTTCAGGGAAGTTTTTGTTCACTAAGAATTGAGTAAAAATATTGAAAGATTTTTAAATATCCTCTCTCCTCAGATCAACTCTTCTTCTTTTAAGCTAGTAGGCAACCTACATTGACACATGATGTTACTATTAGTGGTCACTTTTAGTTTTGTATATTTTGTAGATTTGAGTTTATTTCTAATGAAAAAGTCACCAGTAGAGTATCCTCCAGAATATTTCCACTCTCATTAGAGTATCCTGCATTATATTTCCACTTCCTTAGCAATCCCCTAGGGCATCTTTATTCATCTCTTTGTCCCCTTTCTCCTGACAATCGCTGACACTTTTTTCCTTCTCCATTATTTTGCTCTTCTCTGAAAGTCGCATAGTTGAAATCACATAGCATATACAGTTTTAGATTGGCTTCTTCACTTAGCAATATGAATTTAAGGTTCTTTGTGCCTTTTTTCGGCTTGATAGCTCATTTATATTTGAAGTTAATAATATTTCATTTTGACAGTGCAATTAAAAATGGGTTGATTGCATTCATACTATTGAATTTTAAGAATTCAGTGTACATTTAAGATAATAGTCCTTCATATGATGTGTCTTTTGTTAATAACTTTTTCTATTATAGCTTGTCATTTTATTCTTCTAAGTCTGTCTTTCACAGAGGAGAAAATTTTAATTTTAATGAAGCTTAGCTAACCAACTCTCTCTTTTATAGATCTTGGCTTTGATGCTGTATAAAAAATATCAACATGAAACCAAAGGATTTTCTCTTGTGCTATCTTCTAGGAGTTCTATCATCTTGTATTTTGGAAAAGCTGTAATATCTATGTATAAATTACTTTTTCCATTCAGATTTCTAACTATTCCAGCATATCTGTTGAAGCAATTGTATATTCTGTACTTTAATGACTTGCTCCTTTGTCAAAGATCGGGCCAAGTATCTGTTTCTGAACTCTCTATTCTTCCTATCATCAACAATACACAGCCTTAATTACTGCCCTTCATATTATTTTAATTATTCTGATCTTTTTCCTAGCCATATAAACTTTAGATTTATCAAATATGGAAATATTTTGAATTTTTTAGAAGACTGTATTAAATATATAAATTAAGGTAGGAAGAACTGACATTGCAATTCTGTAGAATCATTCACCTGGACCAATGAAGGCACAAACATCATAGGAGTTACCAAATACTTTCTTATTGGATTTAAATCCTGCTCCACTAGACAAAGCCCATACTTGGTACCATTACTGAGGCAAGAATCTATGGTTAGGTCATAGGTCTTACAAGCGAACTTACTCCTATTGTTCTGCTAAATGGAGACAGTACTAAACAGACTTCCAATGACTTATTGTTGTATGCATAGATTAATGCATCTCTCAAACAAAATCAGAAAAGCTGTTTGCATTTATATGGTGATTAATACAGACCCACACAACTGGCCTAGGTATAGAGAATAAGAGACTATGGTGTACTTATCCCTAAGTGAAATTTCTCTATCTCTACCCTTACTGCCAAGGCTCAGGAATCATTGGTGAACAGGGATTGGCAAAAGTGTAAGAGACAGAGGTGGTAGATTGTTGGTCAGTGGACTGGGCCACCAGACAGAAAACTGGTAAGGTTGAGCAGATTCAGAAAACCTGGCAATTCTCATAATAGAGAATGGTAGGCATTTAAATCTTCTCCTGACCATGTTCTTGCCATGGAGCATGTGGTCATGACATCCTATTAAATAGAACCATGTCAACAGGTAAAGTAACATAGAAGTCGTAACATAGAAGTCCAGAGTTCTTCATGCTAATGAGGTTTCTAGAAAGACCCGGATTGTTTGGCTAATATGCTTCTCCTTCCCAGCAGTCTTTCCTGCCAAAGGTATTTAATCTCTGGTTCATATTGAATAAATTGTATGCTTCCTCATTCACTATGAATAAATAGTTTGGATAAGCAAGGACTGTAACCTTCATCAAAGACTGGTGCAGGGGGAAGCCTTTGTCCAACTGAGTTGTGCCTAAGTATCCTCACCCCAGAAGATCCCTTTTTGCTCTTGGCACTCACTCCGGAGCTAAACTGGATTGTCATGGTCCAGGGCTCATTTCAGGTCCTTCCCCCAAACCATTCCCAATCCTTCGAAGTTCCCACTAGCTCTGCATGCACATGAGTTTGAGAACCACAGCCTCTGTCCCAGGCCCTGCCACTTCTCATCCAGAGAAACATGGGCTAGAACTCATATCACAGACTGTGTTTTGCTTCCTCTGAGTGATGTGTGTACATCCCATGAGCCTGCCACTCCAGCTTCAAGAAAGGAACTTAGCCTAGTACCCCTGTATTTCGCTTCCCTAAGCAATGTCTCTGAGACAGTCCCACATGCCAGCTAAAATACGCAACTAAAGTGGATGACTCAAGGAAAGCATGCCTTCTGGAAACAGAAGTATAGCTACATATAATAGCATACCGTGGTTGCAACAGCATAAACAAGAGCTGTGTGAACACTAGACAGACCAAATACTAGAATGGAAAGGGGACCTGAGCATCAAGTTCCACCCCCTAGCAATAGAATTATCAACAATCATATCTACTGGAAAAGAGTAATCTGACCACACTCCAACGAAAGACAACACATACAAGAATATTTGTGCATCACAATTTGTACTAGATGACTTACACACACACACACACACACACACACACACACACACAAGTTTGATAAGTAGGGAAGGCTGAGGCTGGAACTAGTTGGGGGATGAGGTATATATGAAATTATCAAGATGCATTATATGAAATTCACAAAGAACTGAAGCAAATATATTTTAAAATGTAAAATCTTCCCTTTTATGGGAACTATTAGAAATATGTTTATTAATTCTTGGATTTCTTCCTCTGAGTTGTTTGATTTACTATTTCATTTTTGAATTTCAATGTGTATTCTGTTCTTAATTTTAAATTCCACTACTTAAATGGTGTAGAAGACTGAATGAATTTTGTGTATTATCTTTCTGATCTGAAACCTTGGTAAAATTCATTATTCTAGAAAAATATTCCCCCTTCCTTCCTCCCTTCCTGTTTTTCTGTTTTGCTGTCCACTTTTCTGTCTTTGTTTCTCTGCCCTTTGCTGTGTCACCATGTTTTTCTTTTCTTTTCTTTCCAATATTATGATTTAGAAACATTGGGCACTTCTTTCATTTCCTTTTGAAAAATCAGTATATCTATTTAATTTTTTAAAAGTTTTTCATTGCAGTACCAAACTTTTGTCCAAACTTGCATTGAGAGTATAATCTAGATCACTCTGCCTCCAGAGTACTGATATTACAGGCATGTTCCACCACAATCACCCCAAATCTGTGTATATTTTACTCTCCTTTTATCTTGTCTGTGTTATTACATTGTGTAAGACTTTCAAGTCTAGAAGTAGTAAGAGCCAACCTGGTTTGCTCTTAATCTTAATGGGAAAGTTTTTATCTCTTACATTTAACTGTGTGGTTGTAGATAATTTTTTTTTGTTTTTGTTTTTTATTGGTATATTTTTTATTTACATTTCAAATGATTTCCCCGTTTCTGGGTCCCCACTCCCCGCAAGTCCCATAAGCCCTCTTCCCTCCCCCTGTTCCTCCATCTACCCCTTCCCACTTCCCTGTTCTGGAATTCCCTTATACTCTTGCACTGAGTCTTTCCAGAACCAGGGGCCACTCCTCCATTCTTTTTGGACATCATTTAATTTGTGGATTATGTCTTGGGTATTCAAAGTTTCTAGGCTAATATCCACTTATCAGTGAGTGCATACCATGATTGATCTTTTGAGACTGGGTTACGTCACTTAGTATGATGTTCTCCAGCTCCATCCATTTGTCTAAGAATTTCATGAATTCATTGTTTCTAATGGCTGAATAGTACTCCATTGTGTAAATATACTACATTTTTTGTATCCATTTCTCTGTTGAAGGACACCTAGGTTCTTTCCAGCTTCTGGCTACTACAAATAGGGCTGCTATGAACATAGTGGAGCATGTGTCCTTATTGCATGCTGAAGAATCCACTGGATATATGCCCAGGAGTGGTATAACAGGGTCCTCAGGAAATGTCATGCCCAGTTTTCTGAGGAACCGCCAGACTGATTTCCAAAGTGCTTGCACCATCTTGCAATACCACCAGCAGTGGAGGAGTGTTCCTCTTTCTCTACATCCTCGCAAACACCTGCTGTCTCCTGAGTTTTTGACCTTAGCCATTCTGACTGGTGTGAGGTGAAATCTCAGGGTTGTTTTGATTTGCATTTCCCTAATGATTAATGATGTTGAACATTTCTTAAGGTGTTTCTCAGCTCTCCGAAGTTCTTCATGTGAAAATTCTTTCTTTAGCTCCGTACCCCACTTTTTAATGGGGTTATTTGTTTCTCTGGGTTCTACTTTCTTGAGTTCTTTGTATATATTAGATATTAGCCCTCTGTCAGATTTAGGGTTGGTGAAGATCCTTTCCCAATCTGTTGGTTGATGTTTTGTTCTTTTGACAGTGTCCTTTGCCTTACAGAAACTTTGTAGTTTTATGAGGTCCCATTTGTCAATTCTTGATCTTAGAGAGTAAGCCATTAGTGTTCTATTCAGGAACTTTCCCCCTGTGCCCATGTCCTTCAGGGTCTTCCCCAGTTTCTTTTTGATTAGTTTCAGTGTGTCAGGTTTTATGTGGAGGTTCTTGATCCATTTGGAGTTGAGCTTAGTACAAGGAGATAAGAATGGATCGATTCGCATTCTTCTGCATGCTGACCTCCAATTGAACCAGCACCATTTTTTGAAAAGACTATCTTTTTTCCACTGGATGCTTTCAGCTCCTCTGTCAAAGATCAAGTGACCATAGGTGTGTTGGTTCATTTCTGGGTCTTCAGTCCTATTCCATTGATCCGCTTGTCTGATATTGTACCAATACCATGCAGTTTTTATCACTATTGCTCTGTAGTAAAGTTTAAAGTCTGGGATACTGAATCCCCCTGAAGTTCTTTTACTGTTGAGAATAGGTTTAGCTATCCTGGGTTTTTTGTTATTCCAGCTGAATTTGAGAATTGCTCTTTCTAGCTCTGTGAAGAACTGGGTTGGGATTTTTATGGGGATAGCATTGAATCTGTAGATTGCCTTTTGCAAGATGGCCATTTTAACTATATTAATCCTGCCAATCCACGAGTATGGTTACTACTTGCTGGTCAAAGGAAAAATCCAACAAGAAGAACTCTCAATCCTGATCATCTATGCCCCAAATACAAGGGCGCCCTCATTCATAAAAGAAACTTTACTAAAGTTCAAAGTACACATTGCACCTAACACAATAATAGTGGGTGACTTCAACACTCCACTCTCACCAATGGACCAGTCAGGAAAGCAGAAACTAAACAGGGAGACAGTGAAACTAATTGAAGCTTTGAACCAATTGGAGTTAACATATATATATATATATATATATATATATATATATATATATATATATATATATATATATACACACAAAACTTTTCATCCCAAAGCAAAAGAATATACCTTTTTCTCAGCACCTCAAGGTACCTTCTCCAAAATAGATCATATAGTTGGTCACAAGACAGACCTCAACAAATATAAGAAGATTGAAATAATCCCATGCCTCTTATCAGGTCACTATGGAGTAAAAGTGGTCTTTATCAAACTCAGGGCTGAAATCAATCCAGTAGAAACCACGAGAACCATACAAAGAATCAACAAGATAGATAAACCCTTAGCCAGACTAACCAAAAGGCACAGAGAAAGTATCCAAATTAACAAAATTAGAAATGAAAATGGAGATATTACAACAGAAACCGAGGAAATTCAAAAAATCATCAGATCCTACTACAAAAACCTGTACTCAACACAACTGGAGAATCTGGAGGAAATGGACATTTTCTTAGACAGATACCAATTACCAAAATTAAACCAGGATCAAATAGACCATCTAAACAGACCCATAACCCCTAAAGAAATAGAAGGGGTCATAGATAGGCTTCCGACCAAAATAAGCACAGGACCAGATGGTTTCAGTGCAGAATTCTATCAGACCTTCAAAGAAGAGTTAACACCAATACTCTTCAAACTTTTCCACCAAATAGAAACAGAAGGAACACTACCCAACTCCTTCTTCGAAGTCACTATTACGCTGATACCAAAACTACACAAAGATCCAACTAAGAAAGAGAATTTCAGGCCAATTTTCCTTATGAATATCGATGCAAAAATACTCAATAAAATTCTTGTCAATCGAATCCAAGAACACATAAAAACGATCATCCACCATGATCAAGTAGGCTTCATCCCAGGGATGCAGGGATGGTTCAACATAAGGAAATCCATAAATGCTATCCACTACATAAACAAACTCAAAGAAAAAAACCACATGATCATTTCATTAGATGCTGAAAAATCATTTGACAAAATTCAGCATCCTTTCATGCTAAAAGTCTTGGAAAGGACAGGAATTCAAGGCCCATATCTAAACATAGTAAAAGCAATATACAGCAAACCGGTAGCCAACATCAAACTAATTGGAGAGAATCTTGAAGCAATCCCACTAAAATCAGGGACTAGACAAGGCTGCCCCCTCTCTCCATATCTTTTCAATATAGTTCTTGAAGGCCTAGCTAGAGCAATTAGACAACATAATGAAGTCAAAGGGATACAAATTGGAAAGGAAGAAGTCAAACTATCACTATTTGCAGATGATATGATCGTATACTTAAGTGACCCTAAAAACTTTACTAGAGAACTCCTACAGCTGATAAACAACTTCAGCAAAGTGGCTGGCTACAAAATCAATGCAAGCAAATCAGTAGCCTTTACATATTCAAAGGATAAGCAGACTGAGAAAGAAATTAGGGAAATGACTCCCTTCACAATAGCTACAAACAGCATAAAGTATCTTGTGTTGACTCTAATCAAACAAGTGAAAGACCTTTATGACAAGAACTTCAGATCTCTGAAGAAGGAAATTGAAGAAGATCTCAGAAAATGGCTGTAGATATTTAAGATTTTTTTTTTTACTCTGATAGGGAAGTCTCCCTTCTTTCTAGAACTGAGAGCTTTTTCTTGTATCATGGGTTGGTATTTCATTTTTATAATGTTTCTTTGTCTAATAATTGGATCATGGAACTTTCTCTCTTTAACTCAATAGTAGGATGGATTTAATTAACTTTTGAATGCTGAACTAATCCTTTCAACTTGAAATAAATCCCACTTGTTTATATTGCAATTCTCTTTAAACACCTTTGGATTTGACTTGCAAATACTTTGTTAAGATTTTATACCTATGTTCATGAGAGATATTGCTCTATAGTTTTGTTATAATATCTGTTTTGGTATTAGCATAAAATTAAATACATAGGAAGTATCCTGTCTACTTAAGTTTCACAAAAGTTAGAGTATTGTATAGTTTTATCTTTAACTGTTTTGTGGAATTTGACAATGAACCCATTGGTGTCTGGTTCTTATTTGTGCAACATAGAGAAATTCTGACCATCTATTTTTTCTGTGAGTTTTGGCACATTGTATTTTTCAGTGAATTGGTCCATTTCATCCAAGTTATGAAATTTGTGGGCATAAAGTTGTTTATAATATTTCTTTACCTTCTTTTTTATTAATGTGAAGAAAGGTGTATTTAAAAAATGTTAATAAACATAACTCTAAATTATGTTGATTTCTTATTTTCATTTTACTTTTATTTCTTCTCTAGTTATTGTCTTTCAGTGCTCTGCATTTTTGTTACGTTGTGTAGTTCCCAATATGGAAATAGAAATAATTCTATTTATATATTTCTCTTATATTATATATGCAGTCAATGATATTTTCTTCTTAATAATTTCTTTCACTAAACTGTACACATTTTGTAAAATTATATTTTTATTTTTTAGTAGTTTTTAATTCCTTTTGAGAGCCTCTGTTTTACATATCTGTTTTTAAGAAACATAGTTTAACCTTTAAAAATTTTAGGGTTTTCTAGGTATCTTCTGTGTTTAATTAATTTTTGGTACGAGAGTAGGTCTTGTATGATTTCTGTTCTTCAAAAAGGGTATGAGGGTTTTTTGTTTGCTTGGTTAGTTGATTTTGTTTTATTTTGTTTTTGTTTTTGCTTAGGATATAATTTATCTTGTAATTTCCATGTTTATCCTGTGTTTTCTGTGATTGGATGGTGTAGTCTGCTGATGTTAGGTAAGTTCAGTTAATTCTGTTGAGACCATCTATCCCTTTAGTAAATATCTGCTTGCTGGATCCTTCCACTTCTAAATAGATTGTTATGGGAGAGTACATTCAATTATTTCTCCTTATATCTCCATGAAACTTTATATCGTGTGTTTTGAAACTATGTTGTAATATCCAAAAGTGTGAATATAGCTGATTCATAGAGAATTTGAAAATTAGACATTGTATAATGTCTCTCTTTATCCATGTAAATATTTGCTCTTAACTGTACTTTGAGACCAATACAGTACCTATCTCTTTATCCTGATATATCTTAAGGGGGACTACACTTTTTATATATAGTTGGGAATGCAACATAAAATAAATTGATTTGTCAGTACTTTCTAGTTGTTCTAGCACTGCTTTTCTACTTTTGAGTTCTACTTTTTTTCTTTCTGATTTTAACTGATTATTTTATACTTTCAGTTTTCTACCCCTTTTTAAGCAAGTCAATTATGTTTGCTTTTTGTTATTTTTTTTTATCGAAACTTTCCAATTTTCAAGCAATCCAAGCTACTTTGTAGTAATGTTCTAGGGTACAAGCGATACTGAGAACTCACCATAACAAAGCTATTCCTTTGCGTCACCCTAGTAAATAATTCACTTATAGATCTGTTGATATCTGAAGGCATTGCTGAGTTAATTAAGAAAGAAAAATAATAGTTTCATTTTCCTTTCAATTCTTTCTTGTTTGGTTCTTGTCCTTGCCTTATGTTTCTAAGCCATATCATCTTCCTTTTTTTCTAAAGAATTTATTTTTTAATAACTTATTTTTTTAATTCATTTTACATCCAGTTCACAATTCTATCCCCCATCCCAGTCCTGCTCTTACAACTTCCTCCCTTTGTTATCCTTTCCCTTCTCAGAGAAGGGGTAGTCTGCTTTGTGTACCACCCCTCCATGGGACATCTAGTGCCAGCAGAACTAGGCACATCCTCTCCCACTGAGGCCCAACTAGGCCTTATAGATAGCAGAAATGAACCAATGGCAGTCAACAGAGTCTGAGACAATCTCCTCCAATTGATAGGAGACTCACATGAAGATCAAGCTGAATATCTATTCTAAATGTTTAAGGGGCATAGGCCTGCATGATCTTTGGTTGGTGCTTCAGTTTTTGTGAGCTCCCATGGGCCCAGGTCAGTTGACTTTATAGGTCTTCTGGTGGTGTCCTTGATCCTCCTGGTTTGTTCAATTCTATCCTCCACTCCACAAGACTCCACAAGCTCTGCTTGATCCTTGGCTCTGGATCTCTGCATCTGTTTCCATCTACTGGCGAATGATGCAACTCAGGAGACAGTTATGATAGGTTCCTATTTGTAAGCAAAGAAGAGTATACCATTAGTGGTTTTAGGAGTTGGCTCTCTCACATGGGATGAGTCTCTAAAGAATTTCTAATGGAGAACTTACACAGCAGATGTATGGGCAAACAATACTCTCTGTCATTGTTCAATGAAGAATTTTCTATCTTTACCTCTGAAGAAAAGTTTTATAGGCTAAAAAGTTCTACGTTGTGCTATTTGTTCTTGTTAGTACTTTAAGTATTCTAACTCACTTCCACTTAGCTTATGTACTTTCTAACTGACAAATTTCAGAAGTATTATTTAAAATAAGAAAGTTTTGATTTATACTTTTCAGGTTTCTTCTAGTTGCCTTTGCTTTTTTGTGTTATGAAATTATATACAAGGCATAGATTTTGTGTCATTTATTCTACTTTGTATTTTCTGAATTTCTTAGATCTGTGTTTTGATTTGGTTTGCTTTTCAATTTGGAGAAATTGTCAGCCATGGTTAATTCAAATATTTCCTTGATTTTTTATCACTTTTATCTTCTTGGGTTCCATTTTTTATTTTTAAATAAAATACAACTTTATCTAAAAATCACACAGTTTAGATGTAACTGAAACAGTTAAACTTTTCTATTTTTTCCCAGGCAAAAGAGAATGGAGATTCACTGAGTCAATGCCTCATCAGCTGAAATGAATTCACAGCTTGGAAACATAGAGATTCGTGCATACATGTCCACCAGAAAGAACACTGGATTACATGTAAAAGCCAGGCTAGTTTGTAAGAGGCAAGAAAATATGTAAAAACACAGAAAAAAACCTCTTTCTTTACTAAGAGGACCAATTGTGTATCTTATTTTTGTTTTAAATGTTTTTATTAGATGTTTTCTTTATTTACATTTCAAATGTTATCCTCTTTGCTGATTTCCCCTCTAAAAATCCCCTATCTGATTTCCCCCTTCCCCTGTTGAGCATCCCACTCACTCCTGCTTCCCTGTCCTGGCATTCTCCTACACCGGGGCAAGGATATTTCCCCCTTTTATGCCAGACAAGGCCATCCTCTGCTACATATGTAGCTGGATCCCTCCATGTGTACTCTTTGGTTGGTGATTTAGTTTCTTGGGTTCCATAACAAATCTATTATACAATATGTAATTGGCTATTTCATTTGTTTGTTATTTTTATCTTGAATTTAAAATTTGGAGGTTTCTATTGTGATATCATGTCTTATTTGTGTGCAGTCTACTAATGAGCCCATTAAATATATCATTTATTCTGTTTCAATGTTTTAAAAAACATTTTATCTCTAGTATTACTTTCTACATTTGTATCTCATTTGTGTTTAAGTACAATTCCCCTTTTCTATTTGAGATATAACTTATTAGTCATAAATGCTTTACATTCCTGGCCCAACAGTCACATTTATCACTGCTATTTCATATATAGTTTTATTGCTTACTCTGTCTCTTCATACTATATTTTGTTTTAAAATGTCTTGTAAACATTTTGTTACACAGAAATGAAAAAACTCCATCAAAGTAACTACTGTGAACTGGGCCTGAATAATATGGGAATGTATAGGGAAAGAGAACATAGTCTGTAGTCAGTTATAATGTAACAACAGGAATGTGAGCTTATGGAATTTGTAACTAGACTTCATATATGAAATAAAGCATCCATCTAAATAGCCAGGGAGCAATGATATGGTTTTCTGTTTCATCAGTTTAGAGATGCAGTGTAAGAATATTCTAGTGATTTTCTTTCTTTCTTTGCTTCCTTTCTTCCCTCCTCCATTTTGTAGTAACTCAGCCAGTTCAGAAGTTACTCTGAATTCTAGACTTTAATGGTGCCCACTCCATTTTTTACTATTACTTCTGTACTTACAAAATTGATGTGTTCAAAGTAATTCACACAAGGCCAGGCTTGAGCCTGATTTTCAAAGAAGATATGGAAAGGCACTGCCCTACAGATTGAAAGAAAAACTATAAATGATCATGAATCCAAAGAAATCAAATGGGAATAGAAATGACAGGATTTTCTTTGCCCACCCTCATATAAAAATGGTTTAGCCCCTTTTCTTTAGAAGATTTAATAAATGGATGGAGCTGGAGAACATCATACTAAGTGAGGTAACCCACTCTCAAACGATCAATCATGGTATCCACTCACTGATAAGCAGATATTAGCCTAGAAACTTGGAATACCCAAGACATAATCCACATGTCAAATGATGTCCAAGAAGAATGGATGAGTGGCCCCTGGTTTTGGAAAGGCTCAGTGCAGCAGTATAGAAGATTTGAATTTAGAGGTGACAAATTTCCCTTATTTTTACTCAGGTCCAAATTTCAATGATTTTTTGTTTGTTTGTTTGTTTGTTTGTGGTAGGAATCTACAATGTCCAAATAGGCTGAGCCCTTTTGATGCTTGGTTTCCAGATGGTTGTGTTATTTGGGATGTGGTAGAAAATTTGGATATGGGACTATGTGGTAAATTCAGCGTGATCAGAGAGCAGTATGAGGGTGACAATGGTGATGGCTCCTTGAGAGTTAAAGAGACTCTCAATTTTTGGAAAGCTTTAGGTGTAAGGCATCAGGCATGCTGTGAACATGTGCAACATTAACCAATTTACTGGAATTCTGGATTGAATAAAATGTCAAAGGGAGGAGGCCAGCATTCCCCTTACTCTAATTCCTGATCCACTAAGATGTAAGTAACTCCCACTGTCAAAAACAGGAATTCATTCCCCTGAAAAGCCTCAAGCCAAAGTAATAAAAATAACCCATCCATGAACCCAAACTTGTATTTGATCAAACCATGAAAATGGTAACTAAAATAACTGTTGTGCTAAGAATAGAAGTGACATGCTGTAAATGGTGACATTGCTATCTTTAACTCTGCCAGTGGGTCTCTGAACTATCACCCTTTTATTTTTAACTGTCCCCACCAGGGTATTTAAAACATAAACCATTGTCTCAGTATCTACCATGAACTTAATAGAAGGTCATTTGGAGGTCAAAGTGAGTATAATTCTGCCTCCTTCATTCCAATTTGTTCTCTAGCTCCCCATGGTTGGTCAGGGTGCAGTACTCTTTTGGGACCACTTGAACATTCATTCCTCCAGTTTATGTTTTTTGATTTTTGGTGATCTCTTTACTGAGTACTAGCAGTTGAATGCTTGGAAAGAACATACTAGAGTGCAGCCATCATGATTTTGCCTGTTTTCAAGTGGCTCAATTGGACACGGCAGCCAGCTTCTTTATATTTCTCAGCATGTCAGTCATTGAAAACCATTAGAACATCTCCATGAGCTGCAAGGTATTCACACCAGCAAAATCATCTAGCTTTTGGGGCTTACTGTGGATATCAGGAGCAGATTGAATGACAAAGATCAAATTTAGTGCCTTATTATTATTATTATTATTATTATTATTATTATTATTATTTGCATCTCATAGGTGGGAACCTGAAAAGACTGTGTACCCTAAGAAAACTCTGGGAGATTTCTCTGAAATTAGTGGCTTTTCAAACCATACCCCAAATCTCAGTCTAAAGGTACCAGGGAAAAGTGTCCAGTGCCTGTGACCAATGGATAGAATTTTATTCCAAATTGCATATTTGGATTGGAAGCTTGTCTCGAAATAATACAGCCTCATTGTGTCTTTATGAGTAGCCAAGGCCAAAAGGCCATCTGTACCTCTGCAGTAAATATCTGAATTAGATGATATCCATGTTAGAGGAATGATTGTGTGGTTGGTGAGGAAGATGTTTAATAGGGTCATTCTGGAAGAAAGAGGAATGAGGAGAAAACAAATCCATTTAAGATCATGGGAATAGAGTCTTAAGAAACTTGCAAATAAAAATAAAGATAAAAGTTCATCCTTTCCTTCTGAAGTCTACAAAATTAGGAGGAGTTAATTGGCACCCCCGCTGAGATAGGACAATGGCTGCAGAGGACATATTTAGAAGAACTGTTAAGGCTTGGGGCTTGCAAGAGAGAGAGAGAGAGAGAGAGAGAGAGAGAGAGAGAGAGAGAAGTATTCACCGTTTTCCAATTATACAGACCTGAGGTAGAGAACGGATATAGACTACAAAGAAAGCATCACTGTTCTTCCCTCCCTCCCTCCCTTCCCCCTATCTCTCTCTCTCTCTCTCTCTCTCTCTCTCTCTCTCTCTCTCTCTCTCTTCTCATCTCACCTTATACTGGGCAGGAACAAGGCCTCTCACAATGGAAGAACAGATGCTGGAGTCTGTCTTGAATCCCAAGAGTGATGAGATCTCAAGCAAGAGGCCAATGTGCACAAAGATGAACAGGAGAAGATGGGGGCATGATTTCATTAAAATGAATTTTGATGGCTACCAGAATGAGATAGTAGAGAATACAGGGTAGACTAGATCTAGAGGGAGAAGTAGTAGAGGGAATAGAGGTTATAGGTAGATAAAGTAGGGTCAGATGGTATGGAGGGATGTGACAAAGGATGGAGAAAGTGGTCCTGGAAAAGACAGGAAGTATGAGTATTAGTATGGATTACAAGGAGAGGAGAGAAAACTTTGTGAGTCCTAAGCCTCTGAAGTGGTCAGAAAAGATGGTGGCACAACAAGGAGCCTTTAAAAAACACAAACAATAAAATATGATAGTTGATTAAGTATACAAACCTTAAGCAAGGCATGGAGATTTTGAACAAGTGTCAGCTATTTATTAATATAAGAGAACCAACCAGAGTTTTCTGTGCCCTAAAGTCAGATTGTCTGGGCAATAGTTAAATTGTGGGAACCAGTCCACTCCAGCCCATTCCAAAGGAGGGACAGTCAATCAACTCTTCAAAATGTGTTCAACTTTCCCTTGGAGAGCAGAAATCTACAGTCATCCCCTATCCCCTGGGAGATATTTCTCAGCAAACATTGAAACATTTAATTTATTGGTCATTTAATTTATATGGTATCCATGTTAGAGGAAAGTGTGTGTGATTTGATGAGGTTGAAGATTAATAGGGTTAGCCTGGAAGCAACACTAAAGGAGAAGACAAACCCACTTAAGACCCTGGAAACAAGGTTCCAGGATAGAGGAGTGACTCTTGGTATGATGGGGAATTTTATGCCATGGTGGAAAAGGACAATGAGAAAACTTGCAGACAAAAATGCAGAGAAAAATGATCAACATCAGCAATACACACATAGAGAGTAAAATATTTTTTAAAAATTAATTAATTAATTAATTAATTTACATTGCAAATATTGTACCCCATCTGGTCCCTCCTCTAGAAGTTCTTTACTCCCTCACCCTGCCCTTTGCCTGTAAGAGGGTACTCCCCCTCTCCCACAAACCCAAATCTCCTACTCATATGCCTCCTTACCCCCCTCATTTCATCTACCCATTCCCACCTCAACCCCATCTCTTTTCCCTGGGGCATCAAGTCTAGACAGAACTAGGCTTATCCTTTCCCACTGAGGCCAGACAAGGCAGTGCTCTGCTATGTATGTGCCAAGGGTCACAGATCAGCCCTTGTATGCTCTTTCATTGGTGGCTTAATCTATGGGAGCTCCCAGGGGTCTGGGTTAGTTGATACTGTTGCTTTTCCAATGCGCTTGCCATCCCCTTCAGCTCCTTCAATACTGCCCCTAACTCTTCTTAGGGTTCCCCAACTTTAGTCCAGTGGTTGGGTGTTAAGCATCTATATCTTTCTCAGTCAGCTGCTGGTATAGCCTCTCAGAGGACAGCCATGCTGGGTTCCTGTCTGCAAGTATAACATGACCAATAGTGTCAGGGTTTGATGCTGCCCATGGGATGAATCCAAAGTTGGGCTGATCACTGGATGGCTTGCTCCATGTTTGTCCCTGCATTTCTTTTAGACAGGAACAATTCAGGTAAAAAAAACTGAAGGTAGGTTAGTGACCCTAACCCTCTACTGGGGCCCTGTCTATTTGAATGTATCTCTTAAGGTTCTATATCCCCATTGTTGGACATTTTGGCTAAGGTCATCCCCACTGAGTCTTGGAAGCATCTCACATCCCAGGTATCTGAGACTTTCTATAAGTTCTTCCCCTGACCCTGACCCTGACTCTTAAAGCTCTATATTTCCATTCATTCTTCTGGCCCTTTGGGCTTTCTTCTCTCTGCCCCCATATGTAATCTGGCCCCTCTTTTCCCCTCCCTTTCTCCTCTCCCACCCAGGTCACTCCCTCCCTTTGCCTCCTGTGATTATTTTATTCCCCAAAGGGTGGTGTCTAAGAGGTACTGTCAAAATAATCTGAGAACCAGTGTAATACTGCTCATGTAACATAGGTTATTGGGAAGCTCATACCTAAGACTAACGTCCAGTGTCCACTAAGTTAAAGTGAGCTCAGAAGACAGGCCAGATTTCCTATCCCTAAGACAGAAAACAGTGGGGAATGAATAGAAGACAGAAATAACCATAAAAAGAAGCCCCCTGGGTAGGTATGCATTGCCCAGTATGTATTTAATCACTCACTCATTTACAAGATTGGACAACCATTGATTCAAACAAAGGTGAAGCCAGGTTTCTGGTGAGAGCTAGAACACAGAAGCCAGATCCTCCAATATTGGCATCTCAGTTTCTGTATGAGACAAAAGGAAAGCTCATCATCAGGTATTTCTTTCCCAACCACAAAGAAGCATCCTCAAGAGGCCTGTTCTTCTCCCTAAGAAGTTTCCTCCAAAATCCTTGACTTTTGAAACCACAGGATTCAAGGAATGGTCTAGAAAAGAGGCATCCCTGTTGAGAAAGAGGATTTAGTGGAGGGTACAGGTATGATTCTACAGTTGGGTGGAAAATAATTGTCGGAAAAACAGGAAACCCAATTTTCCTGACAAACCATTCAATTTTTTCTCAGTGACTAATCACCATCGTCTGAGAAATCTGTCTTGTTTGGTCACCTTGCCCTGTCCACAGGAATAGAAACAGGGTAGAGTTGCACATTATCCAGAAAGGAACAATGTGTCACATATTTTTTGCTTGCTAGAAGAGGCAAAATATTACCACAGTGGGTGGCCAAAGACTAATAGCTTTGTAGAGGACCATCATTTCTCATTTTATCCCCAGAGAATGACAGTACTCAATTTAAAGCAATTCAGGAACATATTAACACCAAGCAGATGACTACACAGGGCAGTGGAATCAGAGAGTCTCTCAGCCCTATAACTCTGATAAAGAACTAGGAATAAGCTGGAATCAAAATCAGGAAATGCAGGACCAGCAAAACTGAAAAACCACTGGAAACAATTCAAAAAGCAGTTCTATTTATTGCCAGAGTAATATAGCAGATCATGTCAAGCACAGTGACAAACAGCATACTCCACTGACTTGAAAGTTCATGTGAAGTTCTGCTGGACCAGGATAGTTTCCTAGGGCTATCAGATGAACCTACAGTTTCTCATTTATGCAAGGCCTCGCATATGGCAGCTAGGCAAGTAACGTGGCTCAGGTCAATATAAACAATCATCTCTTAGCAGGCCTCATTCTCATTGTGGATCAGAGATATCTACATTGCACAGCATTGTTTACGCCATATTTAGTTGGCCACAACATTGTGCCACATATTTCATTGGGAAGAGAGAGATGGCAAGGGTGCAGAGGGGTATGGAAATTTGCTTTGCTTTGTCATCAATGTCTCAGGAAGTCTACTGGCAGGGCTTATAACCATGTGTGTGTGTGTGTGTGTGTGTGTGTGTGTTATAAAATTTTATTTTTTGTTGCCTCGGGAGAATTACATACAGATTCCTCCTCTAGATGCTCTTAATGTTTTCTGTTTTCTTATCTCTTACTCACCTTTCTCAAAAGACCAGCATTTCTATTTCTTATCAGGTTGATACTCACCTATCTGAACTTTCAATCTTATTTGTGCTCGGTGATACACAGGCCAGCATGTCTAATTCCTTGATATTTCTATTGTTTTTGGATCCCTATCTAAGTGTATTAACTACAGTTTTCAAGAAAATCAGAGCCAATAAGATGTATATGAGAAGGCATTGGGAATCCTGGCTTCCTCTGAGTTTTTACTCTGTTTAGGCCCTAAAGAGGTTGAATAGGGTCTATTCACATTGGAGATTTTACTCTTTCCCACTTAATTTTAAAATGTCCATATCCTCCCAAAATACTCACAGAAATACCCAGCACAATGTCTGCCAGTGTCCTCATGGCTCAATCAATCAAGCTGACATAAAATCAGACTAGAGCTCTCACATGTAATAAAATCATATTTTTCAATACACTGGATCTTCAAGTGCTGAGAGTAGATGAACACTTGGTAAATAAGTGGTTAGAAAGGCATCCAAGGAAATTGGCCAAAATAAACTCTTCCTTTTATAAATTACAGTTAGTCATAATATTTCATCAGAGTTACAAAGAAGTAAAAAGCAGACAGTTGTAACATATAAGGAAGGAGGCTGTTCACTTCGTGGTAAACAGGGAGAAAGAATACAACAGAATCCCAAGAACTTACTTCCTACAGATAAGACCTACCTTCCTAAATTTTCTAGCACCCCTCCCCCTGCCAAAACAGTTCTACATGTGAGAGTCCGAGCACAAAACCCATGATCATGGGAAGAGCACTTCAGACTCAAACTATAATTCCTATTATTTTCTGATCCATGAAGTTTGGAGCAGTAAAAATCCTAAATACACCTTGAATTCATTACTTTCTAATTGCTTCGCTAAGACACCAGGACTAAGGTAGCTTCTAAAATAAAGTGTTATTTTGAGCTTACAGTTTCAGAAGGCTGGCAGGCAGTTAGAGCATCGACTGAGAGCTCACACTTTGAACTGAAGAAAGGAGGCAGAGAACATACTGGCAATGACATGAGGTTTTTGTTGTTTGTTTGTTTATTTGTTTGTTTTGTTTTGTTGTTGTCGTTTAACTTAAAAGTCCCAGATCTTCCAATACAGCGATGCCTCCTAAGCTTTCACAAACAGTTCTACCAACTTGGGACCAATTATTCAAACATGTGGCCCTGTGGGCGCCATTCTCATTCAAACCAACACACAGCTGGAACCTCAAAGGAGGTGCTAGCTAGCAGGGTGTTTTTAACCCTACTTAACTCTGCATATTTGGAATTAGGAGAAGCATTAAGTGGCACTGTGTATTGGGAAATGCTGTTAAGTCTGATGGGGGTTAAATGTTAGCTTTGCAACACTACAAAAGTCTGCAATAACCACTATTTGAGCAATAAGACTGAATCTCAATTGAAGAACCAACGCCCATCAGATTGGCTTATTATTCCTAGGTCCTTGTGAAGAAATGTAATCAAAGTCCAGCAAAACAAGACTTGGCAGGTTTACTATTCTGTCACAGCAACATAGAAAAGCAATATCTATATGACCAGAAGTTGCTCATGGCTGTGGTGGCATCAATGTAGGACTGCTTGTTCACATTTGAGTGTATCAGAAAATAGAGATGAAACAAAAAGAAATCTCAGACAATAAAACACCTCTTCACAATGTCCAGCAAGACTCCAACTCCAAAAGTTTCAACCTCTCAAAACAGTGAAATCAAAAGAGGGTGCCCTTGCATTTGGAGCATAGATGTTCAGGATTGAGAGTTCTTCTTGTTGTGTTTTTCCTTTGACCAGCAAGAAGTGTCCCTCAGAGTCTCTTTTGATGACTTTGGGTTGAAAGTCAATTTTATCTGATATTAAAATGGCTACTCCAGCTTGTTTCCTGAGACCATTTGCTTGTAAAATTGTCTTCCAGCCTTTTACTCTAAGGTAGTGTTTGTCTTTGACCCTGAGGTGTGTTTCTTGTAAGCAGCAAAATGTAGGGTCCTGTTTATGTATCCAGTCAGTTAGTCTGTGTCTTTTTATTGGGGCATTAAGTCCATTGATGTTAAGAGATATTAAGGAATAGTGATTGTTACTTCCTATCATTTTTGACGTTATTTATTAAATTTGATTGCTTAACTTCTTTTGGGTTTGATGAAAGGTTACTATCTTGCTTTTTCCAGGGTGAAGTTTCCCTCCTTGTATTGGTGTTTTCCTCCTATTATCCTTTGTAGGGCTGGGTTTGTGGATAGATATATATAAAGAACTCAAGAAATTAGACTCCAGAAAACCGAACAACCCTATTAAAAATGGGGTACAGAGTTAAAGAATTCTCACCTGAAGAACTTCGGATGGCAGAGAAACACCTTAAAAAATGCTCAACTTCATTAGTCATTAGGGAAATGCAAATCAAAACAACCCTGAGATTTCATCTTACACCAGTCAGAATGGCTAAGATTAAAAATTCAGGAGACAGCAGGTGTTGGAGAGGGTGTGGAGAAAGAGGAACACTCCTCCACTGCTGATGGGGTTGCAAATTGGTACAACCATTCTGGAAATCAGTTTGGTGGTTCCTCTGAAAACTGGGCACCTCACTTCCAGAAGATCCTGCTATACCACTCCTGGGCATATACCCAGAGGATTCCCCACCATGTAATAAGGATACATGCTCTACTCTGTTCATAGCAGCCCTATTTATAATTGCCAGATGCTGGAAAGAACCCAGGTATCCCTCAACAGAAGAGTAGATGCAAAAAATGTGGTATATCTACACAATGGAGTACTATCCAGCCATTAGAAACAATGAATTCATGAAATTCTTAGGCAAATGAATGGAGCTAGAGAACATCATACTAAGTGAGGTAACCCAGACTCAAAAGGTGAATCACGGTATGCACTCACTAATAAGTGCATATTAACCTAGAAAACTGGAATACCCAAAACATAATCCACACATCAAATGAGGTACAAGAAGAAAGGAGGAGTGGCCCCTTGTTCTGGAAAGACTCAGTGAAGCAGTATTCGGCAAAACCAGAATGGGGAAGTGGGAAGGGGTGGGTGGGAGGACAGGGGAAGAGAAGGGGGCTTACGGGACTTTCAGGGAGTGGGGAGCTAGAAAAGGGGAAATCATTTGAAATGTAAATAAATTATATCGAATAAAAAATTAAAAAAAAGAAAAAAAACAGTGAAATCATATGCAGATGAAATATTTAAATACATTTGATCATGAGAAACACTTCACATTCAAATTACCAGGCAAAAGGAGCAGATTGATACTCAGTGTGTATTTTATGATGAACTTCCTCCTGGAGATTTGAATCAAAAGCCTAAACTAGACAGTGTGTACTCAGTGCTCTATCACCTCTATGTTCAGCAGCCTCACCATTTCTTCTTCATGACACTGACCTGTTACTGCTAGAGACAATAATAATAATGAATAATAATAATAATAATAACAACCACAACAACATAATCCACTGACTACCTGTAAATTTAAATTTTAAGTATGGAACAATTTTAATCCTTGTAAGCACTGAGATTTCAAAATTTGAATCTTAAGGTATATTTGTGTGAGACAATGCTTTTCAGCTTTAGAAATATAGCTGTGAGACAAGATGATATCCCAACAAGGGTACATGTAAGTTTCAAGCCTAG
Organism: Apodemus sylvaticus; assembly: GCF_947179515.1. Lineage (NCBI taxonomy): Eukaryota > Metazoa > Chordata > Mammalia > Rodentia > Muridae > Apodemus > Apodemus sylvaticus. Next base: position 133,987,893 of record NC_067476.1, on the reverse strand, counting down.
AAACAGAATACACACATACACACACACACACACACACACACACACACATATACAATATTGCCCATTTCCTTGGATGGCTTTCTAACCATTTATTTACCAAGTGTTTATCTAATCTCAGCTCTTGAAGAGTCAGTGGACTAAAAAATATGATTTTATTACATGTGAGAGCTCTAGTCTGATTTTATGTCAGCTTGATTGATTTAGTCATGAGGACATTGGCAGACATTGTGCTGGGTATTTCTGTGAGTATTTTGGGAAGATATGGACATTTTAAAATTAAGTAGGAAAGAGTAAAATCTCCAATGTGAATAGACCCTAGACCCTATTCAAGTCCCAGAAGGTTAGAATATACACTGGCCGGGTAAGAATAGGCAGCAGGTGACAAGAGAAGGAAGCTGAGAGAGAAGGGACTCCACGTGGGGTGACTCCATACCCTCCCCACCCCCGACTGCTCCCAGTGATGGACTTTCTTCAGCAAGGCTTCATCTCTGAGGTTCTATGACTTCCCCACACAGTACCTCTAACTGGGGACCAATTGTTCCAAGGAATGAGTCTATGTGGAACATTATTATTCAAATGACAATATACTGCCATTATGTTCTGACCAACCCCATGGAGTCAAGCAGCTGATGTCATCATTCAATGTTACAGGAGTGGATTCTCCTACTTTGCTGATGTGAGGAAGAAAGACAGGAAAAATAAGGTCTTATCACTCCCTTAGCTAAGTTTTATTGAAAATAGAAGCAGGAATATGTACACATACACACATACACACACACACACACACACACACACACACGTACGGGGTTTGGGAGAAGCATACAAAGAGGCAGATTTTCCTTTGGGAGTTAACACAAGATGCTCTCTGAGATCTCCTGGCAGAGTTATACCTTTTATATGTTTAGGAGTCAGATGAGTTCTCTTAGAATTGGCTGATTTGAACTGTTTTGAAGGACTAGATAACCTTGGCAAATAAAAGGAAACTGGTTGGTTCTCACTGCAGAATCCTTTCGCAGAACCCCCTTCTTCATGCAAGGTTTGAGCATTCCACTGAATAGTAACACCAAGTGTTTATCATAGTAGAGGAGAAGAAGCAGGAAGTCAGTCATCTTAATCTACCTAAATTCTCCTTTCCTAGCATGTCTGCCTGCCAGGGATTTGTTTAATTCCTCATACCTCACAAGAGAAGAATAAACTTGTGTAACAACAACTTAAAAATTTCTCTTTTAATTGCTCACCCAGGAACTTTGAGGCATGATAATAAGAACAAAGCATATAACCAATGCAACCATAGAGACAGAGGCTGTGAAAGGTGATGCTGTTTAGCCACTGATTTTGACCCAGTATATCTGTGGCCTCCATGGGAGAAAGATTCTTGTGACTTGGCTGATCATGGAGCTCATGCTTTATCTCAGAGGCCTCTGGGCATGTGGGAAAACAATTCTGAGAAATCAATGCTATTTCAGGGGTTGAGAAGAGGAAAAGTCCTCAATCCATGTTCGTGTTGCTATTGCATGGAATCTTTTTTCTCGAGCTTGTCCTTACCGCTGGTACTTCAAGGAAACCTTGGCGTTCCTGGAGGTTGTTTGTATGAGCATCAGTGAATTGCTGAAACCTTACTCTGGGTTTTAGTTGGTATACTGAATCCGCAGAAGCACCTGAGAAGCAGAACAAGAACAAGTGTGTGTTGGGCTGGGTCCTTTCTGAGAGAAGTTCCTACATTTCTCTAAAGGGAAAAGCAATTCCTAAGCTCTATGCTGCATGTTAGAGTCTACTTTTAACCAAATTATCCTATCTCCCTATCTCTTTGCTTGGCCATCTCTGCTTTCTTTCTTTTTCTTTTTTTTTTTTTCCTCTCTTGAAGACTTATGGAAGACTTACTTTTAAATGTAAAGAATCCAAGTAGGATTACCAAAGATATCCTTTTACTTTAAATCATTGCAGTAGACTCTCTACCATGTCTGAGCTGAGTTCCCATAGTTTTAGAAGAACAATTTTGTAAAAGTCTGGAGGCTAATACATCCTGATTTAACTAAAACTTTGAGTTTGTGGCTGACTACAGGCTTTCTCAACCTTGTGAATTCATTCTGGTCCTACTTAATGGTCTTACTTGTGATTTATTTTTATAAGACTAAAGAGTTCAAGGCTTCTACAGGCTATGAGTCCATGCAGATGACAAGAAGAGATATTCTCAGCAAGAAGAGCTTTTATACATGCCAAGCAGGAGGATGAATGACTCTCAGAACAAGGTCAGCACAAGGCAGCAGCTTCGAGTCCCAGCACAGCGAACAGGGCATGCAATGCAATGATTCAGGAGATCATCAGGCCTTTGATGTATTGATATTTAGGATATTGCTAGACTCCCCCACTTTCTTGCTTTTATGATCGCAGGTTCTCCAGTTTGTAGACAATCTTAGGTTTCTCAATATTGATTCAAATCATACCCTTGTTTTGTCCCCATGATAATTCCTTGCTGGACAGTTTGGTCAGCTTGGTCTCATACTTTTATCAACTCAAATATTAAGCCTACCTAACTTAACAGGCTATACACGAGAAGAGAAAGATATAGAAGTCAAAGCCTCCCTGAAACTCATTTCAACTGTGCAAATTATATGGTGTTGTCTTTACAGCTGTGCTGCTGCTTCTCTGTTGCTCTTATTCTATTGTTTCCGATCTGTCTTACTAGTTGTAGACACATCAAAGCAAAAGGAAGCCTTTTGCCTAAATAATTTGAGATTCAAAAGTTACTTCTTTTTTTTCTATTTTAATGTCTAAAATCAGAAAGTATGCAGTCTGCATATTCTCTCATCAAAGCCAGTACTTTTAAAAATTAAAATCACTTACATTATGCAGAGCTAAAAAATATACAAGGAAGAAATATTGATTTTCCTCATCTTATTTAGCACTGTGTATTTACACAGTGTTTTAGGGTCATCATTAACTAATAGCTTGCGTGTCCATGTAGGGACAGCAGCAATGAGACCATTAGTGAAAGGAAATAAAGACAAAGGCTGAATGTCAACTATCTACTCTGCAGGATTGTTATTTTCCATCTGTCTGTGGGACATGATAATATGCCTGCTTCTGACAGCAGATCTCTGCCTTCCATGTCCTTGCTTCGGAAGGGATGGAGCTACCAAGGAAATGGCTATTTATGATTCTATTTTCTTATGAGTCAAATAAAGGAATTCATTGGATCTGATCATACCTTGTTATGTTTCTTAAAAGATGTGTTTGTGCCAGATGTAGAGGGCTCCACATTCATTTCTGTGTATGTGGGACCAGAGTCAATATTGGGTGTCTTCCTTTCTCTACATTTTTATTTGCTTATTTATCAGACAAGGTTTCTTACTGAAACTGTAACTTGCAGATTTCTCAGCTGACTTAGTAGCATGGCCAGAGATGCTTCTGTGTATCCCTCCCCAATGTTATGATTAAAGTCACACTGCAGCACGAGGTTTTGATATTGATGTTGTGGCTGTGAAATCAGATCTTCATGCTTGCACACATGGCAAATACTTTTATTGACTGAGATGTCTCCTCAGCTTAGCAGTATTCTCTGATGCTGCATGATCAGCAGTGACTTTCAGGAAGACCCTTTGGGAATGACTCGCAGCTTTCTCCTGCTAGACTTCCTGCAGTGTGCACAGTAATGTAAACCTTCATTGGCTATCAGAGCATCTGGCTCTGTTCTTATCTGTGTTTATTTCAGAATCCCAGAAAGCCTGGCATGTATGAATTAAGGCTGCAGATATAGGTAATAAAACGAAATTCAGGTGCAATATAAGGGAATTGTGTTCTAGAGCAGGTATGAAATCAAAAGTGGTAAATATAGTTGGATGAGTGATGTCAAGGGTCATAACAAGGCTGCATATAGGAAGGTCTTATCTTATGAACAATACCTTTGATTTAGTTCATAATAATTATGAAAGAAAACAGAATATGTAGAATGAGGTGAGTTGCCCTAGCCCTCAGCTGTCTGAGATGGTGCTTGTAGGTAGGGAGTAACAAGGCTAGGAACCAACAACACAGATCCTAGGGACCAGAAGAGAAGCAGAATAGACTCACGAAATAGTGTGGGACACCTTTATACCCTCTGCCCACATCCCCTTGGTCCATAACTATTTGTTCTGTGTGGTTGGTACCAGCTGATTGGCTGCCCTGTTACATGTTCTGTCTTTGTTCTTGTATGGGTGTCAGTAAGATTCTTGGGTTAGTGAATGGGTAAGCGCCTGCTGGGTATGTGTGGGCTGCTGCACATCGTGCACCATTGTGACTCACCCTTCTTACAGAGGAGCAGTTAGTCCAAGAGTACCAGAGAGTGTGTTATTTACCACTCAGAGTGTCTTATTAGAGATAAAAAAACAGGAGATGATAATAAAGAAAATCTGAAGACATGGTTCTAGGAAAGAGAATAAATTTTCTCAGGGCCTTCTGAAGGCTCCAAATTTCTTCCTAGTTAGGATGTTTCTTAGAGGTGGTCAGGCCTAGCTCAAAATTGGGGCATGGTGTTCAGAGTCAAATGGGATGACACATCGTGGTATTGGGAGTAGACCAGGATAAAGTTTCAGAAGAAGCATGGCACATGGTTTGGAGTTGCCTTGTGAGGCTGAATTTCAGGAGACAAAGTTATAAAGGTGCTCAGAGTTTTTTTCTTTTTTAAGAGTCTGAAGGCATGTGGTGGGAGGCAATGCCTTAGGCGTGAACAAGTCAGACCCTGGGACTAGATTGCATGCCCAAAGAAGTAGTGTCCTGCACTCTCTTTTAAAAGAATATCTGTCTTCCCAATAAAGCTATTTTTCCCAATTAGACAATTCCCTAGAGCAATTAGAAAATTTCGTTAGCATGTTAATTAATATGGAGACAGGCAGACCTCTGGCAAGGGAAGCTGCAAAATGGCTATCCCTCAAAAGCCAAATCACTTCTGTTCTTCCATGATCTATCTTATTCAAAGGCTGGAATTAACTTAAAAGATAAGAAGTAGTACAAAAGTCTAGACTCAAAGTTCCCAGTTGTCTAAATCTGGTCTTGGATGAACCATTACAAATAGTCACTCAAATGGGAGAGCTTTGTCTATTGCATGGCATAGGAAGAAAATAACTGGGGCATCGTTCAGAAAGGCATAACAGTGGCACTTAACAAAATGACCTAATAGATTGTGTGATCTTTGAGTCTCTTCACATTGATCAAGATTATGTTATGTTTCTATAGATTATGAGAACAAATTGAAATAAAAAGTCAAGGTTTTTTTTTTGTTGTTGTTTTTGTTTTTTCAGCATAGTCATTTTGGGCTCAGAATCTGTACGTTAGCATACCTGCGATGTGAACATAGTTGCAGATATGCCTCAGAAAGTTGATGGTAGATTAAACTGGGCAGACTAGGAGGCCAGCAGGAGACCTATTCATGATCAGGCCCATCAGACTATAGAGGAAGACCTTACTTTTGCTGGCTGGACTTTCTTTCATGTGGAACAGAAGAAAGTCAAACACCTATAGGTCAGGTGTTGAGATCATGTGGACAGGAACAAAGAATAAGCAATGAAATCAAAACAAGCATCATTGCTCTATGACTTCTGCTTCATTCCTTCCTTCATTTTCCTCAGTGAATGAGTATGGCCAGGAATTGTAAGCCAAATAAATCTGTTTAGCCCTGAGTTGTTTTTTTGTCAGTGTTCTATCATAGCAACGGAAGTCAAACTAAGAGAAGCATGACCCCCTGGGACCCAGTAAATATAAGGGGGAGAAAAGAAACATACTTAGATTCCCATTCCTCTATATAAATTAATTCCTACTTAAAATCTTACAAGGGAATATTGCTGGGGTATCTGATGCTTAAATATGTAGAGATCAGGAATCACTTACTCAGATCCTACCATCACTGACTTCAGTAGCTTTAAGCCAGAAGCTCATTAAGGCCAAGCAACTAGCTTTCTTCAACTCATTGTCTATTAGAAGCAAAATTCTCAAAACCAAATTGATTTCTAAGGTAGTTGTAGGTTTGCACTCCCACCTCTAATGAAGGAGTGTTCCCCTTGCTCTTTATCATCCCCAGCATTTGCTGTCACTTGCGTGACACTTGAGATCTTAGCCATTCTGACATGTGTAAAATGGAATCTCAGTCATTCTGACCTGCATTTCCAAGGTGACTAAAGTCATTAAACATTTATTTAAGTGCTTTCAGGCCATTAAAGAGTCTACTGTTGAGAATTCTCTCGTTAGCGCTGTGCCCCATTTTAAAACTGGGTTATTTGTTTTGTTGGTATCTAATTTCTTGAGTTCTTTATATGTTTTAGGTATTAGTTCTCTGTTAGATGGAGGGTTGGTGAAAATATTTTCATATTCTGTAGGGTGCTGTTCTTCTTTGCCTTACAGAAGATTTTGAGTTTCATGACATCCAACTTATTGTTGATCATTGTGTCTGAACTATAGGCATTCTGTTCAGGAAGGTGTCTCCTGTGCCAATGTGTTTAAGGCATTTCCCCATTTATCTTCTATTAGATTTAGTGTGTCTGGTTTATGTTGAGGTCTTTGATCAATTTGGACATGAGTTTTGTACTGAGAGATAAATATGGATTTATTTGCATTCTTCTGCATGCAGCCATCCAGTTAGACAAGCATCATTTGTTGAAAATGCTTTCTTTTTTCCCCATTGTATGGTTTTGGCTTCTTTGTCAAAAGTCAAGTGTCCATAAATATGTGGGTTTATTTCTAGGTCTTCATTTCTATTTTTATGCCAATGCCATGTGGTTTTTATTACAATTGCTCCATAGTACAGTTTGAAATAAAAGATGGTGATACCTCAAAAAGTTCTTTTATTAATGAAAATTGTTTTGGATACCCTGTGTTCTGGTTTTTCCATCTGTTGAGAATCACTCTTTCAAAGTCTGTACAGAATTGTCAGACAATTGGGAATAGACTTTACCTTAAGACCCAGATATACTACTCCTGAGCATAACCACAAGGGCAGTGGCCCAACCATGGTCAAATCAGCTTTATTCATAATAGCTAGAAACTGGAAACAATGTACATGCCCTTTTTCCAAAGAATGGATAAAGAAAATGTGGTACATTTAGACAATGGAATGCTACTCAGCTACTAAAAACAAAGATATGAATTTGCAGACAAATTTAGGGCACTAGAATTTCATCCTGAGTGAGGTAACTCAGACCTAGAAGAAAATGCAAGGTATGTACTCATTCATAAGTGAACAAGGTGACCATGCTATAATCCACAGACCCAAAGAAGCTAAGTAACAAGTAGGCCTCAAGGGAGAATACTTGTATCTCACATAGAATGGGAAAGAAAATATACATTGGAAGTGGATAGAGGAAGGGAACTGGGTAGGAAGAGAGGAAAGGTGGAGGACTGTTCTAGGGATCAGGTGGTACAAGGCTGGAAAGGACCTGGAAAAAGGATAGAAATCAGTGGGAGGGCATCTCTGGGACTGGGAGTCTTCTGGGAGTCTATGCTAATGATGCTAACTGAGACTTCTACCAGCTGGGGATCTGGAGATGGAAGTGGCCACCTCTTATTGCAAGGCAGAACTTCCAGTGGAGGGAGGGGGACTGGAAAAAACGGATAGGATAGGAAAGAGCCAACCCCTGACACTATTAATGATACTCGGCTATGCATGAAGACAAGATCCAACTAAAGCTGTCTTCTGAGAGGCCTCATGTAGCAGTTTATGAAAACAGATGCAGAGACCCACAGCCAAACATGCAGAGTTTACGGAGTCTTGTGGAAAAGTGGGGGGAGGATTAAGGAAGCCACAGTGTCAAGAACTCCACAGAAAGACCTATTCAATTAAATAACTGGACCTAGGCCTCCTACATATATGTAGCAGATGTGCAGCTTGATCTTCATCTAGGTCCCCTACCAGTTGAAGAAGGGACTATCTCTGACTCTGTTGACTGCCCTGGGATCTATTTCCCCTACCTGGCCTTCCTTGTCTGGCTTCAGTGGGAGAGGATGAACTTACTTCTGATAAGACTTGATGTGCTATGGTGGTTTAGTCCCCATGGAGGTCTTCTCTTTCTCTGAGCAGAAAGGGAAGAGTAATGGGGAAAAAGATTTGTGTGGAACTTGGAAGAGAGGAGCAGGGTGCTGTGATATATAATTTATAAATAAATAAATAAATAAATAAATAAATAATCATATAATATGAATAAAGAAATTAATGAAAAACACGCACTTCAGAGTCAGTTTTTAAAAAGAATACAAATAGTATTTTTTTAAAAAAATCTCAAAAGCAGTATCCAACACTCTCCAAACCTCTGTTTTAGCTCCTGTCTCCAGGTTCTTGCCTTGTGTTCCCTTCATGATGGACTGTAATTAGGATATATAAGCAACATAAAAATTTTTTCCCTATGTTCCTTTTGGCTATGGCATTTTATCACAACAATAAAAAGCAAAGTATGTATCACTTGGATATCACAAACTTCTGAGAGATTGAGCAGTGTGCTGACCAACATGGCAGGCACACTCACTGTCTTGTTTGTGTTTCAGAAATAGATCCTAGATATCTTCCCCTGGGAGTTCTCTTCTATGGTCAATCTCCATGTGCAACTATCTTCATCCTTTTCTCTCAGCGTCAATCAGGCCTCCTGTAATGACTGCATTTGACTAAAATCTACCACATTGGCAGGCATCTGTCAGCAGCTTCTGGAGTTCATCTTTGACAGTGAGATCTAGAGTGTATTGCAACTGCTGACCAGGTAGACAGAGGAAAGGGGGAAGACCTGTCATCTAAGTGATAGTATTTTCCTCTGGATGTTTCCCATCAAAATTTACTCTCAATTTGTCTTGATAACTTGGCAGCTTCACTTTGTTTAAAGAAAAAAAACTGTATGTACTTAGCTATCATGGGTCTATGCATTATTTCAAATATCATAATTTAAAATTCTGTATGAATTTAAAAGCTCCAAATGAAGTCTAGTTTTCAAATTAGTAATGTGAAGTGTTTACAAATTAAGTGTTGATTCCATGAAGTCATAAGAAACAAATATTCTAAAACAAGTTGCTGATTGGACATTGAGTGTTCCAAGAGCTGCTACATCATACTGCCTTTTCTTACCCAAGTATAGGTGTAGGTCTTTTATCCTTGTATGCAGCAACATGGGCAATAATAGCAGCATGTCAAAAATCTACCTTGTCATAAACTAAATACCTACTCGTTCATTCAACTTTTCTCATGTATGTGGTTTGCTAAAGCTGTCCTTCTCTCTGGGTGATAGATTAGAATACACTATATCTAACCTCTGAACAGATAAGATTTGTTTTAATGCTGCTCACTGTGAAATGTCAGGAGGGAAGTGTGAGACACTCCAAAATATAAAGAGATGGCTTTGGGAAACCTTGAGGCCCTAGAAATCAGAAGCTTGACAGGTCATGCATCATTTTTCCTGGCCAAAATGAATTGAACCCGTCACTAGCAAACTAAATGTAATCAGGACCTTGAGTTGAATCATAAATTGTGTTTAAATTATAGCTAGCAGGGCATCAGGGCTATATATAAGAGAAAGGAGTTTATAAAATCTTGTGCATGTATGATCATCCCTTTCTTGGAGTTTCTGATGCTTTTCTTTTGAAAATGCTCTTTAGAGTATTTTCTAGGACTAGGCACATACATTTGCTTGAGAAAAGAGAAATGGAAAGAAGGGAAGGATGTGGTAGGGATGAAGAGAGGGAGGGAAGGTAGAACAAGAAAGAAGAGAGAACAAAGTGCTTCTTGAGTAGTCATAGTTCAACTGGAACCTACCATGATTCCTCTAAAGGACATTGAGAATAAAAACAGAGGCATTTGATTTTCTAGGGGCAGGGTCTACACAGAGTCTACTATAGTGAAGAAAGGTCCAAAGATTGTCAACTATAACAGCAGCCAAGTAACAGAGCCACCTCATACCTTGTTGTGACCTCCACAGACATTAATAAACCCTGTCACGGAGAGAAGACACAATATAATCCAGGCCATCCCTAATTGCCAGCTTCTGAGATAAGATGGGTAGTTTGCTGATTAGGTGCTTCAAAATGTGCCAACTCTCAGGAAGAAAGATCAAGGAGGAGTTCTTTGTCATACAAGGTTTTCTTAATAATCCCAGAGAAAGGGGAATTGTGGTTTGACTTTGACATCTACCATGAGTGGGAATTCTGCATGTTTAATTCAAAGAGACATAGATGGGAACTAGACATTGACAACAAGACCAAATGAAGAGTGCATGGACATCAAAGCCTTTTGCTGTTTGTTACTATGTAATTATTTAGCATCAGAGTATATTCTCTAATTAAAAAAATAAAAGTTTACTCAAGAAGTACACACAGACACAGAAAATTATAAATAAAACACGACCCAACTCTACACTGCCTTGAGGTAATTCACTGTACATTTTGGAAATGAACAGCACTGTGAGAAATACTCTGCACATTATGATTCACTGTACACTGAAATACATCCTTGCATATCATGGTGATGTACTGCATATAGTTGTTATGTATTTCATATTGTGGTGATGCACTACAGCAATGTGCATTTGCTTGGGAGAGGGAGAGAAAGGAAAGGTGATGATGTTCTATACATTGTAGAGATATGATGAATAATGCATAAAGGCACTTTATATTTGGTGATGCATTGCTCTGCATATTGTGCATATTGTGGTAAGACATTGTACATTGTGGTGATACACTGAATGTCAGAGAGATGCTCTGCACATTGAGGTAAACCACTTCACATTAAATGCTGAAAATAAAATAGAAATAGAAGTATAGGAAAAATTGTTTCATCCAATTACTAAGCTCAGTAAAGATGGATTGTGGGTTTATGGGGCTGGACCTACATCCTGCACAGAACTCAGGCCACTGGGCAAGGTTCAGATTTGCGTAGTTCAACTGTGTAGAACCACCAGACAGACTTCAGGCTCTGAGAAGTCATAGAATCTTGGACGGGGGTGGGAAAAGGCAGTTCTTGGGGTCATCTGGGGAGCCAGCAGGGCTGACCTCGAGGGCGACTGGTTCACAGTCTTGGACATCACAAACTCCACTGGATGTTGTGGAAGAGCTGAGAAACAGGTGGGTGCTTGGTGGATCAGAATCTGGCCCTGGAGCCACAGGGAAAGGGGCAGTGTGAGAGCTCCTGCAGTGACAAGAGTGTCCTTGGCTTGGTCAGCAGATGGCGTGGGTTGGTGGCAGCCATGCCTGGGAATGCTGGGAGGCCTTCCAGTGGGAGACTAAATACATGGATCTTTAGGGAAAGACCTGCCCCATTGATCCAGCATGGCGGGTCCAGACGAGAGGATGCAGTCCATAGTTTTAAAAAGTTTATTATAGAGAAGTAGAGAGAGAGAGAGAGAAGGTAGAGAAGTCGAGGCCAGCCATGACCATGTGGAGAGAAGAGGAACAAGGGGGAAAGAGAGAGGGAAAAGAGTAGGAGAAGAAAGAAATAGAGAAGGGAGGGGTCAAGTACCCCCTTCTATAGTGGGTCAGACCTAACTGACTTTTGACAGGTAACTGTGGGGGTGGAGACGAGACAGAATACCAGGGGCTTGGGACGTTGCCCTATGTGACTGATTGCCACAGGTTTATGAAGTTGAGGGCCTTGTGTCAAAAGCCTAGTGTCTGGGAGCATGGTCTGTCTCTTGCAAATTTAATCTGCAGGGTCTCCGGAAGTTAAGCCTCACTCAACCAGAACACAGACTGCCATTCATGGTCCCACAATGGAGTGTCTGTGCTCATGGATAATAGAGCATTTGAGAGAAAATGTTTCATAAGATGATAAAATAAATACTTTTGAGAAAAGGTCTTTTTATGTAGCCCAGGCTGATCAGGTTCTTCTTATCTTCCCTCCTCAGCTTCTAAGTGCTATGGTTGTAGGCATGTATCAGAATGAAGAGACAGAGAGAGAGAGAGAGAGAAAGAGAGAGAGAGAGAGAGAGAGAGAGAGAGAGAGAGCCTAAAAAGTATAAACACATCTGGAAATCATAACAATTTGAAACATGCAAACCAACCAAAAAGCAAAGCCTCAAAAAATAAAGCATCAACTCAGATATAAAAGAAAAAATTGGTGCTTCAGTTCCTCTAAGAAAGGGAACAAAATAGCCACAGGAACAATAAGAGAGACAATGTGTGGAGCAGAGATTGAAGTAAAGGCCACCCAGAGACTTCCCTACCTAGGGATTCATCCTATAAACAATCAGCAAACCCTGACACTACTATGGATAACAAGAAGTGTATACCAAAAGGAGCATGCCATGGTTGTCTCCGGAGGGGCCCTGCCAGAGCCTTACAAATACAGAGGCAGATACTAACAACCAACTATTGGACTGGGCCTGGGTTCCCCAATGGAGGAGCTGGAGGATTGTCCAGAGGAAGAACAATGATTTCAGTCACCCAGACGCCCCAAGACTCCCAGGGACTGAATCATCAACTAAGGGGCACACATGGTTCCAGCCAAAAATGTGGCAGAGGAAGGCCTTGTTGGGCATCAGTGGGAGGAATGGTCCTTGGTCAGGTAAAGGCTCAACAGAGGCCAGAACAAAAGGAGACTGAGGGGGCGGGGGAGGAGGGAACATGTTGGGTGGAGAGGCATATATGTGGAGGCAGGGGGAAGGGGAGGGGATGAGGGTCTTAGGGGAGGGGAGATATCAGGAAAGGTTTTACCATTGGCATTGTAAATGAAGACAATATTCAATAAAAAATAATAAATTTTAAAAAAAAATTATGAATGTCAATACTCCTATTTCAGTAATTGGTAGAATATTTGGAGATTAATGAAAACAGAAAATTCAATAGTATCAATCACCAATACTTTAATAGACACACATAGAACTCCTGAGTAGATGATAGATAGCAGAGCACACATATTTCTCATGTACATGTAGAATGGACGTTTTCCAAAAAAAATTCTACATGCAAGGTCATTTTCAAAGCTCCAGTAAACTGAAAAGAATTTAAATAATCAACTGTGTTTTCTACTCATGATGGAATTAAGTTATAAATTAATTAAGCACATTAAAAAGGCAGCTTTTAGAAATTAAAGAAGTGTCTCCCATGTAAAAATTAAATCAAGTAGAAAACAAAAGATAAATAAGAAAATACATTGAGGCAACAGTCTCAACCCAAAATGATGGTGAAGCATGCTTAGGTAGAAGAATTTCTGCTGTAGTTATCTGTATTAAAAAGATAACAAACTCAAATGAATGATATCATCAGTAGCTTGAGCACCAGAGAAAAGGAATAAACAAGATTAAAACCATAAAAAAGGAAACTAGAATGAAGATAATGCAAGTTACTGGGATAGGATATAAAATATAGGCAGTAAACAAGGCAGTCATCAGTTCTATCAAAGATATGTATATATGATAAACTTTCAAGGAGATTTATTAATCAAAATATGGATTCTCAAAGGAATCAAGATCAAACAAGAGGACATCAATATGTATGTGCTAAAGACTGTGATATCTGAATAACAGATTTCTTAGAAAGACTATTTTCATGATGCTCAGCAAGTTTCTAGAAGAATGAAACCCAAATTAGCATGCTTTAGAAAACCTAAGTATGTATAAGAAAAACAATAAACACACAGAACAAAAACCTGAAAATCCATCCATCAAAAACAAAATAAAACAAAACAAAAAAGAAACCAACCAATCAACCAACCAACCAAACAGATGGACAAACAAACAAACAAAACCAAAGACCCAAACTTGAGGTCTTAATACCTTAACTGTGATCTATGGATTGTTACAATGACTCTGGTTGTTAATGTGACCACACTTGCAATTAACTAAAACCCAAGCAGCTGAGTACTCCTGTGAAGAATTTTTCTTGATTGAATTTTTTTGAAGTGGGAATACCCATCCTAAATCTTTTGAGTTGGGAAGACTCACCCCAAATCTGTTGAGGTGGGAAAACCCACACTAAATCTGAGCCATGCATAGCTTCTGGTGGCAGTCTATATAAGGGCAAAGGATAAGAAAATTTTGCTCTTTGACTTTTTGCCCTCACTATAGCTGTCAAGTTCATTCCTTCACTAGCATTAGAGACTATTCTTTCTGGATTCTGACATATACTGAAGACAGTTGAGATATCCAGCTTTCTGGAATAAGTAATTACTGGATTCTTGGACTTCCTTCCAGTAGACAGCGATTTCTGGATTAGTTGGACTAGTTGGCTAGAGTTTGTAAGCCACTCTCATAAATTCCCTTTATCTGTCTGGCTGTCATATCTATCTATCTATCTATCTATCTATCTATCTATCTATCTATCTATCTATCTATCAATCAGTTCTGTTTCTCTAGATAGGCCTAATACAATTGTAGAGTGTTATAGAAATAATGCCACAATTTCACTAACTCTTGTAAGAAACTAGAAGACGAAATGCTTTTTAATATATTCTATTTTCCAAAGATTATTCTGATTCCTAACTAAACAAAGATTTCACAAGAAAAAAGCAGAAACTAGTATCACCTTTGACTATCTATGAAAAACTTGCAATGAAGCAGCAGAACTGAATTCACCAACACATATCTTACAATGTTCTGCTATTGCCACATGGTTATCACACTAACATGAGCTCAGTTTTACATCTGAGGAGATTCCTCTCCTGTATTTTAGTCCACATTCTCCAGAGAAACAGAATCGATATGTTCTGAGTTGACAAAAACAAAATCAATAGAATTTGAGCACAAACATGATATGCTTACATTGTGTTAACCCTGTTTACCGAGGTAGGTGTAAAGATGCTTACTTTCCCATTGATATCACATAACTTAAATACCATGCTAGAAAGATAATTCCTAAATGATAATATGGATGTTTAGTGTGTTAAATAATAATGGTATTAAAAAGAAAATGGATGTATTTGAGCAGTGTACATTTATGTATATATTTACCTGTTTTTTATATTTTGCTACATGCACATCTATACAAACAGTGGAATCCATAATAAAAAAGGGAAGAAATACATATGATTACTTTCACTTCTGTAACTGATAATGTGACTATAACTAGAATTTATAGTTTTTTCCAACTACGGATCTCCTGAGGCCTGTGCTTTTGTTATTACATACCTCATCTCTTGGTGTTTACCTGATTGAGTGACCCAAATCTTTATTCTTAAAAAGTCCTGAGAGGCTATTAACAGTCCTTCCTTATAGTCTTTTGTTCATGTTTTCACAGGTCAGAGCAATACTGAAAGCAATTTTTAGCTTTTCACTAATGTTAGAAAAAGGGATGTTTGGTTTCATCCCATTAGGGTCACTTCTTAAAATGATTCTCCCATTTCACAACATAGCGTAGCCAGCCAGGCAAGCTTTTAATATGTGGACTTCAGTTTGTGGTTATCAAAAATATGGTATTATTTTACTAGTGGTAATTGCAGTGACTCTTATTTGCATCTACAAATACATAGATCATTTTATAATATATTGATGGTGAGTCATAATATATACAGCATCCTAGGGAACCTTGTTTCAACACTCCAAATTATTGCCATCTTTTTTCCTGTTATATCTGAATATTCAAAAGTGCAGTCTATGGTTCTATGAATATAGTTACTTCAGGATGACAGAATATGTTAAGACCAGTGAATTCTAGGAGTTATGGGCCTATTGCCATACTTCATTTACAGATGTAATCCTTTGTAGAATATCATAATGGGGGATAAAGCACTCTCGAAATCAATGGGTGGTAGCTTTGACAAAAGCTTTGTAGACAGAGAAGGCAAATATACACTCAGAGAATGCCTTCCAGTAGAAAAAAAATACTTCTGTGATAGAAGTGGCCAGTATAAGGTTAATTACATCTGACAATTGATCCTTACTAGTGGTTCGGTGGTGTCTTCATTTGGCATATTGGGCACTCACTCAGTGGTCACCTTTGGGGGTTGGTATTGGTGAAGCCCTTGCATGAAAACCAATATTACAAAGCCCCTGCTTAACACCCATATGTTCCACCATGTTCTACTGAGCTTGAATGATAACAGAAGTAATTAGGAAAGATTGTCTGCAATCCATAGAATAAATCATCTTACTCTCATCATTAAAATATTTTCCTATTGATGTCACGATTGGGGGAACATTTATAAGACATAGCAACATCATTTTCTCCCCACTCACAGGGATCTAAATTCACATTGCTTCTGAAGTGTTCATATTACTGATTTCCAATTATACTTCAAGTTCCTAGCGATTTAGTTAAACCATTCATTGGTAAGACAATGAATCTATAATAATCATATATATGTAATTTCTCTTTCCAAAATTATGAACAACCAGTGGCACTGAGTGAAAAAAAATCTTTGATTTTCTTTCATTATCAGCCCTCATGAATGTCTTCAAACAGCTGTAACTCTAGAACCATCTGCTTTGATGTAATGCCTGTCGTGTAGAAATGTCTGCAGATCACATTCAAATCTTCCAGTTCACAGTCACCTGAATTGTAGGAACTCTCCAGAAACTTACAAGTACAGACTAACAGGGGAAAGGCAGCATGTTATTAGTAAGGACAGTGTCACTTCATGTAACATACACAAACCTTTATGACCTGTATGTGTATAAGTGTATGTATGTTTGTGTGTATTTGTGTGTATGTATGTATGTGTGTGTGTGTATAACAGTATCATTATCAATTGATGATACTGTATATCTGTGCATGCCTATTTTGTGATTTTTATGGATCATACATTTCCCAGTTCATGATGGACAGAGGTCACATGATATATTTGTGGCTTATAATTAAGAGTTTAATCCCTACTAAGGCCCCAAAACTACCCAAAACTGAGTCTCAAATGGAAAGTCATTATCCACATATGATATGTTAGTTATTATCATCTTTCTGTAATTCAATGCCCTGAAAAAATCACAATCATTGAGGAAGGTCATAGTTAGAGTTATACTTACAAGAGGATACAATCTATCATGGTAGAAAAGACATGGTAGTAGTCAAGAAATCCATGGTGGGTTACCTCACTTAGGATGATATTTTCCAGTTCCAACAAGTTGCCTAAAAATTTCATGAATTCATTGTTTTCAATTACTGAGTAGTATTCCATTCTGTAAATATACCACATTTTCTGTATCCATTCCTCCACTGAGGGATATCTGGCTTCTTTCCAGCTTCTGGCTATTATAAATAAGGCTGCTATGGACATAGTGGAGCATGTGTCCTTATTGCATGCTGGGGAATCCTCTGGGTATATGCCCAGGAGTGGTATAACAGGGTCCTCCACAAGTGTCATGCCCAGTTTTCAGAGGAACCACCAGAATGGTTTCTAGAGTGGTTGTAAGTGAGGTAACCCAGTCGCAAAAGAACATACATGGAATGCAGTCACTGATAAGTGGTTATTAGCCCAGAAGCTCTGAATACCCAAGACACAATTCACATATCAAATGATTCCCAAGAAGAAGGAAGGAGAGGGCCCTGGTCTTGGAAAGGCTTGATGCAGCAATGTAGGGGCTTACCAGGACAGAGAAGTGGGAAGGGGTTGATTGGAGAACAGGCAGAGGGAAGAGGGCTTATGGGACTTATGGGGAGGGGGGAACCGGGAAAGGGGAAATCATTTGGAATATAAACAAAGAATATAGAAAAAAAAGAAAAAAGAAAAAAGCCATGGTGGAAGTAGCAGGATCTGGATCTCCACAGAAGATAGAGGTTGGTTGGTTTGCAGGAAGGAGAGTGGGAGCCCATTAAAGTAGATTTGGAGTCCAACTAAAAAACTTTAAAGTTCACTCCCTGTGAGTCATTTCCCCAGATGAGGCTTCATCTATTAAAGTTTTCACTACCATCCCAAGTAGTGCCACAACTTGGTGATAAAGTATTAAAACACATTAGCTTATGGGAGAGATTTTTATATTTAAACCACAATAGATGGGAACCCTGCTCTCAGCATCTCCAAGGGATGATTTGCTTAAAGGTGACTGTCAAAGGCTCCAGATGTTAATCTTCTGTCACCCTGACTTTTCAAGTATCATTGACACTTCGGCATCACATATCTGAATAGACAGAACATCTTGGTGACAGTCAACCCCTGCTGCTCCAAACAAACTTGTCTTTCTGTTCCCACTAAAAACAAGTAGCTGTTAAGATCACTCAATAAGGGGAGTGAGGTGGCACACTCAAGTGAAGACTATGTGGCCTCCAAATTTCAGAGACTCACTGTCTCTCATTGTCAGTCATAAGAAAGGTCAAATGCAATAACTTCTTCATTTTAGAATGGCTCTCACACAATCTGTATGAACAGACACCTAGAAATTTCACAAAATTTGACAGCTCCTGAATCTCTGTTAGATTGTCTCTGTACTAGAGTGTTACTTACAACACTCTAGTTCATGAATAAATATAGAGAATTGTTGTATTTTCCTTACCAATTCTACTCAAGATGATATTCATGTAACAGACCAGTGTGGTATCTTGTACCAAGGCAAGGTGATTGAGTTCCCTGAGAACCAAATAATAAACCTAGGGCTGGGGTCTGGATGAGGCTGGGACTGTGATCATGTAATGCTGGCATTCCCAACTAATATCAAACTTCTCATGGGTTTGTTATGAAGTACTGACCCCTAAATGTTTTTGCTGGAATAACTACATAACAGGAGATGTATTCATTTCCTCAAACAATAGAAACACATCTGGCACTGCAGCTGCAGTTGGGGTCTCCCATCTAATTAAGTTTATAATATGCTACTGTCATTCACCAACTTCCATCTTTCTTTTGCACAGGCTAATATGTGAGTAGGAGGTACAGAGGAAACTATCTCATTTGCATCATTCATGTGCTGACGTTTGTGCTAATCCTCTAAATCCTTCCAGAATACAGTGTTTCTTTTAGTTTACTACGTTCTTAGGTAGAAACCATTCTGTGGTATTCTTTATAGCTGTTTCTAACATAATAATAATGCTAGTTAATATTTATTGCCAGCTTAACATTATTTAGAACTACCGGAGATTATGTAATTTCAATTGAAACTATCCTTACATAAAATTTGCCTGAAGGCATATATCTGAAGTATATTGTGGTTGCTAGCTGATGTAGGAGTGACAAGTTCACTTTGAGAAGTGACACCCCTAATTCCACCCCTAAGCAGGCAGTTCTGGATTTTATAAGCATGTTAGCTGAGATTAAGCAAGTGAGCAAGCCAGTAAGCAATGTTTCTTCAAGGTTTCTGCTTGAGTTCCTGTCCTGCCTTCACTCTGTGATTGTAACCTGGAAATGTAAACTAATTAAATCCTTTCCTTGCCAAGTCACCTTTGGTCAGAGAGTTTTATCACAGGAACAAAATGAAAGTAGAAAACTAGCCCTCACTTCCCAGGTCAGGAGATTGATACAAAGATTTTGCTTACTGAGTAGTGCATCTGCCATATGCATGAATTTTAGAATTAAGGAAACAACCAGAGGATTGGTCCATGGCCTCAGAGATTCAGTCTCAAGTCAACTACTGTATGAAATACTTGAAAGCTCCTGTGCTTGTACTAAGTGCTCATATTCTGCAGCTGTAGGGCTGAGATTTATTTTTTTTAAATGAAACCTACAATCTTATCCTGTGAATGGTTAGTTTATAGCAGAATTTAAATTTCTTCCCTTGCAGGTGCCTACTGTTAAAGTGTGTGCATCTTTTTCTTTTTTCTCTAGCCCAGCAACATTTGAAGCAATCAGTTACCCTCATTACAGTTGGTAGCTTGACAAAACTATTTGAATGTATTATCTGCACAGTCATCTAGATCCTTGCTTTCCATCAGTGTCTGATTGGAAGTATCCAATGGTGATATTATGTTTGTTTGTATTAACAGATTTTGCTATCACTTCTCAGTGCCTTGTTTACTATTGGAAATGGAGACATTAGTGACTTTAATCAGATTGGAAATACAAGTCCAGAAATCTCATTAGATTATACATTTAGGTGGTTGAATATAATGATTTGTGAGCTGTATGTTAATGACCCTATTAGAAACAGAAGTTAAACAACACTTACCGTGCCACCTGAAAATCCTTTTCCATAAGAAAAAGTAAAAAGTGAAATGTACAATAAAATTGTGAAGGAACACAAAGAATTATCCACAATGACAAATACTTCAGTATTATTTTGGTTGTTTTTAATAGACACGTGCTTTAGAGTTTGGGAATTGAAGGGGTAATTGTCATTTCACTGCAATGAAAGAAAACATTGTTAAATTAAATCAAACCAATTAAGGAAAGCATAAGAAAGTCTTATAAAACTGTTGTTTGTATGAACTACCTGGGCATTGCAACACAGTATAAAAATAAAATACAAAAATGGTACATAAAATGTTTGGAATTTCTTGAAACGATAAAGGCTCAGAAATAGAATATAATAATTATATGATTAAGATTCCTTTGCAAAGAATCAAATTGGATTTCAAATACATTATTTAATAGGAATCTCTAGGAAATTTGTGCCACTTCAGAAAAATATTATTACTGTTCATGAAATTTGCCCAAATAAATTCTAGTTAATGAAATCAATTTGGGTGTCCCAATGTAATAAACATTGGAAGATTGTGTTAGAAAGTGAGAAAAATATCTTTAGTACCCTGAAACACACTTGGCTTAAAGTATGACGGAGCTGTCAGTGCAGCCCAGTTTATGAGCTACATGTCCCTGCGATGGTGATGTGTTACACTCAGTGTGTCTGATATTTATCATCTAGGAAGACTGTAATTTTGGGTGGAGTATAAGAGGACACATTTCTCACCATACAGGCCTCAAGACATTTAACATATTCTAGAATATTAAGGCACTCACTATAGTTTATAGATAATGAAAGCCAGACCTAAAACTAGGATACAAAATTTAAATTCCATTTAAGAAATTGATAATTATATAAAAGCATTCTCCATGATACTCTTTCAAATGTGTGGTTTTTGAAAAATATGATATTTTTTGTCAGATTTGCTTGAAATTAAAGCAAATGGAAGTGGTATAGTTCCATTCCATTCTTTGGAATGTAATCAAGAAATCTATGAAGGGCGGGATAGATGGCTCAGAGTTAAGGGCACTCTCTGGCTGTGCCTCCAGAATTCATTTCCCAGGACCATGGTGCAATCTAATGCACTCCTCTGGCCTGCAGGCATACATGCAGTACAGATCACTGTATACATAATATATGTATGCATGTATGTATGTATGCTGAAGTCTAAGCATAAGATTTCCCAATAATTTCTAGACTGAATGATAACCTACTGGGAAAATTTCTTGCCTGTACTCCCATGTTCTGCCTCGTTGCAGGGCATGGTAACTCTACTGGGCAAACTAAACTCACAATGCTAGACTGTGTTTACCTTGTGCTGCCAGCAAATGCTGGGCTTGTGGGAAGTCCTGATACAAGGCTCAGGGGGTGGGAAAATTCAGCATAAGGTGTGGGCCTCAGCCTGAGTGAGAAACAGCACAGGCTGAGGCTGAAGATGGGGTTCCTTGAGACCCATACCTCTAGATGCTGCTGGAAATCAAGAGCAGAAGTCAGAAATGGAGGAGGCCCACAGACTGGGCATGAGTCCTAGGGCAGTGGGTGTATATGCAGGAGGTTCTGGCTTAGCTCAGTGGTGACTATCTTTAGCTCATTCTCTGGGAGCACTGAGGGGCCTTCTGCAGGAGACCTAGCGTGCCTCTGTAGACAATGGTCCCTATATGCTCCCCACCAAGCTCACCAAGTTCTTGATGAGAGCGATAGTCCATGCTTAATCATACCATTCAGTGAGTGTTCAATGTGGAAAATGGATGCAATCAACTTCCTCAGGATGGAGCAGAGATTAAATACCTTTGGCTGGAAGGAATATCCAGGAAGGGAAGCTTATTGTCTAAACCCTAGGGGCCCATCTAGATACCTCATTAGCATGAATAACTCTGTTCTGATATACCTGACCATTGGTTAAGTCCTATGTGGGGAGTGTGAGCATGTATTCCAGGCCTAGAATCTGGTATGAAGCAGGGAAATGACTCCCATCCTAAGATGGGTGCCAGGGTCTCAGAATCCACCCAACTTTACACAGTGTCCTGGCACAGTCCAATGCCCCACAGTCGCTCTTGTGTCATAGTCTTACTATGACAAGTGAGGCTTTTGTGGTTTCTCTCTGGTAGGGTGCTGAGGACCTCTTGGTTTCTCGAATGCTCTATCTCTGGTAATGACCATTCCAGAAGAGTACTAGGTTCTGATTTAAATAAGTAAAGCACAGATGAAATTTTAGTTGCAGTGTAAGTATAGTGAAATCATACAATAATTACAGATGTATAGTGCTTCACATTATCAACACTCAATCCTTAGATAAAATTAAAATTTAAAATGTTCACATTTTTGCAAAAGTTGCTGAGGACACTTGGGAGCCCTGAGATGAACACAAGTATGAAATAAGAATTATAACTACACATATCTGAAACAAAAGGAGTGTTTTATATCAGTACTTTTGTAACTAGCTTTAGGTGAAGCTAAAGGCTTTGTAATTAGGCTTTAGGTAAAGGAAGGACATCAAGGCACTGTGTTCTGGTACCATTTCCTGATGGTCTTTACCAACTCTGACACTGTTGATACTGAGTACTAGAACGTAACAATAAGTAAATATATGGTAAATGATAGAAATAAGTCTTCATGGTATCAGATTAGATACTTACCTGTAGTAAGAAGGGAGAAACTAGAATGTTTACTTGGAAACATTCGTAGAAGCCATGCTTACTTTGTTATAAATACAAATGTTCACATGAAGATATTTAAAGGTCTGTGGATAGGTATATGTTTCATTGTTCTATCAGATGTGATAGTTTGGGAAAAACAATATCCCTGCACCAGTAGACATATTTAGAGTCCAGATCTTTGTTTTTTTCTTAATAACATGAGCAGGAGCTTTTTAGCTGAAAGGCTAAGTCTAAGATGGGGATATTAAAATTATAAAATGAGAATACAGCATGTGTTTCTAGAAAGTGAGGGAGTGGTAAAATAAACAAAATTGCCTCCACAAAGATTGCAAGCAACCCAGATTTTAACAACAAAAAACTCCCAATGGGAGCTAGTGCAATTGGATTGCAGTCTTGGGTTATACCATAGAATGTAGAATTCATGAGTTCATATTAAATGTGACTATTTTATATAAATGAGAAGCCTGGTTCTGGAAAGACTCAATGCAACAGTATAGGGAATACCAGAACAGGGAAGTGGGAAGGAGAAGATAGAGGAACAGGGGGAGGGAAGAGGGCTTATGGGACTTGTGGGGAGTGGGAACCCAGAAAAGGGGAAATCAGTTGATATGTAAATAAAGAATACATAGAATTAAAAAAAAAACAAACCAAACTTGGCATCCAGTTGGTGGTACTGTCTGGGAAGGCTATGGAGTCTTTATGAGATCTTTATGCTAGAGCAAGTCTGTGTCTAAAGGTGGATTTGTGGCCATATAACCTCACCATACTTCCTATTCTCTCTCTCTCTCTCTCTCTCTCTCTCTCTCTCTCTCTCTCTCTCTCTCTCTCTCTCTCCCCCTCTCTCTTTCTCTCTCTCTCCTTCTGTTCCCCCCCCCATGCTTTGCCTGTTTTTTGTCATGCCTTTCCTTTCAATGATGAATTCTATCTCTCTGGAACCATACTCTAAAATAAATTTATTTCCCCTCTAAGTTACTTTTGGGTATATTGCCACAGCACCAGACAAGTAACTAATACAATGGCTGAGCACAAGAACCAAAAGGATAGATATAAATCTCCCAGACAGAGGATTTCCAAGCAGCCTAAATAGAAGTTGTATTCTGAGAGGAAATGAAGATTGGTGCCTGATTTCTTAAAAGTGAGAATATTGAATGGCTTCCTTCCAAATAGTACTGTGTAGAAAGGGCAGAAGTATAGCTTTTAGAACAGAAACCTGACAGACAATACCTCAGCCACGTTAGTATGGAGAGAGACATGCTATGTTGAAAGGATGCATCCTTGCTTGACAAATTGTAAGGAAAATGTCACTTTTCACCTCTGTAATCTTCTTGGCAAACTCAGTAATTCCTAATATAATATGAGAAAAACATGTGGCAAATCTCAGATAAAATTTCTAAAAATACTTGACTGACATTTCTGATCAGAAGGTAGGGTGTGCGAAGAATAGGAAGAGACATTTCAAGCAAATGATAACCAAATAAAAGATAGTGCCACTGCCAGATCATTATCAAGAGAGATTTTACTAAAAACAGGTAGAATAGAACATTGGAGAAAGACAAAGTTTTCAAAAAATAAGAAGTATAAACAATAAATAAAATTTGTGCATACCTATAAAAGAGCTTACAGTATGTACTATATACATTTATTTGATTTCTATAAGGGATGGATTGCTAATGTCATGGTCTATATTAATTTGCATTCATTAATTGTTAGGATGTTAATCAGACAAATTTGTAAGGATTTGTAGGATTTGAACTACATAGCTAAACCACTATCAATTTATTGGATAGAGGATATATACTATATACTACTTTCAAGTATGAATAGATCTTTTTTTATATTTTAATTAAGTGTGGATGCATACTGAGCTAGCATACTAAAATATTTTCAAAGACTATCTCGGTGTTATTATCTAACCACAGTAACAATGAAGTTACAAATCAATTACAAAGAGAGAGATGAAAATCCTACAATCTTAGTTATCAGTACTCTGGTGTATAACCTGAGAATCTGGAGCTTTAAGATTCCATAGGGCTGAGGCATAGTTCAGTGAAAGCACTTGTCTAGCATGGTTGAGGCCCTGAAGTCCATTTCCAGCACTAAAACAAACAAAGAAACAAATTTCAAGCCACCAACAAAGCATCCTGGACCTGGGTGCAGCTTGGAAGTATAACCTGCTATCCTCCTATGAGTAACCTCAATCATAAAAGCTCTTTGAAAGTACCTTCAGGTTCCACTAAAAAAAACAAAAAAAACAAAAACAAAAACAAAAAGACTGCGGACTGCTATTGCACAAATATTTAATTTGCACTTTAAAATGCATCTCAGAAGTGATTTGGTTCCCTTCTATATTACCACAAATGTCCTGACTCTCATATTATAGTGTGCAATGCACATTCTTTTACCCAAGAGAAGCCAATGGAAAGTTCTTTGAGTGGGAGAAAAAAATCAAAACGGCATTTGGATTGGCCCCATGTGGTTCAGTTACTTCTCAATATAGCACAAATTCATTTTAATTTAATGGATTTGTTACAAATTTCCTGAAAAGCTTTTTCAGAAGGAGGCTGTGAATTAGCAGCTCAGCAGCCCACCGAGGAAGTCATTATGCACCAAGCACCAAGCTGAGATAATCAAATAATAACTGACAATTTATAACTTCCAAAGTAATATCCTTAAATATGGAATTATGAAAGGGAACATTTGCCCATAGTGTTACTGCAGTGGAGACGATTAGTTTTTGAAACAACAAATAAATTTCTTCTTTCCCTGGTGACCATCTGCTCTTGCCTTTGAGATATGTAGATGCTGGATACTGGTCCATATCAACTTTGTTTCTGTGTTTTTTTTCACTTCTGGTCCTGTAGCAGGATGCAAAGATAAAGGGAATGTTCCAGTTACGATTCTCTTGGCTACAATCAGATATCAGACAAAAAGCAAATAAAATAAGAGGAGGTTTATTTTGGCTCACTGTTCATAGGAATACAGACTACCACACTGGGGCAAGCATGTAAGGAGGATGCTTATTCTCCTTACTGGGGCAATTGCTCCTAACTGGGGCAATGTTTAGTGGGCTTATTCTTTTGAGTTGTCAGACAAGAAATAGAGAACAATGCATTCTGTTGTGCAGATGTTTGGTTTTTTGCTTTTCGCACTTTTTCCCTTTTTAACTTCCTGTGGGTCTCTAGCCAATGGGCTAGTGCCTTATACATTATGGTATTTCCTCTCATCTCAGTTAATCCTTTCATCAGATGCCTCCTCATAGAAGTGGATTTCAAGTCTAGTCAAAGTGACAGTAAAGAATAAGCATCACAGGGATCTTGCAACAATACTTTAATTAGTTTTAATTACTATAGTGCTAAAGAAATACAAGCAAGAGACGTTATGGAGAATAATACCACAATGGGCTGAGGGCTGAGAATGTTCAGTGTTGTGATAAGAGATGTTCCACTAATGCATTAACACTGTCAATATGGTAACTAGTTTAATTGCTTCATTCATTATAATGAATATTTAAAAAATACTACCAAAAGGTATATACTAACAAACCAAAGGTACAAACTCGTGAATTGCATGGGGTTTTAATTTTTCATTGTTTTCTGAATAGGGGAAAATTTCCTGAACAGAACACCAATAGCTTGTGCTCTAAGATCAAAAATTGACAAATGGGACCTCATAAAATGACAATGAAGTTTTTTTCTAGCCAAACAACTACATCTTTATAGTGCTGGCTTTAGATACTCATGTGGAATTTGTTAATTAGTGCACATGTTTAATTCCTCATGAGAATATAGATCCTCAAGAACAGGGCAGGGCAGCATGTTTTCAGTGACAGCTTGAATTCACCTTTGTGTTCTAGATGGAAAATAGGATTTTCAGGCACGGGGAAATTTGAATGGGGATGTAGTTTCAGAATCACACTGTGCCTTAATCTTCAAGACTATTCATCTCCAAGTTTTATCTATACTGTATGTTATCTCCATATCTTTAAAGTTGGGATAATAACTTGATGTCTCATCAAATTTGGGTAAAATTTAGTCTTCATAAAAGTAGAATACTTGTAGCTTACAGCACTACCTGGTGTTCACATTGGTGAGCAGATTCAGATTCTGAAGCTGAATGGGCTCTTTGATTCCTAATATATCTTGTCTACCTGACATGATGTAATAGATGCAAATCATTTATTTTTTTTAATAAATTGGTATGAACAAAAGTAATATCTATAGAGTAATGAAATTCTTGTGTCTCTGCTCTTTGTAAGGTTCAATATGTAGGACTGTTGATTTGGCTGGTGTCGTGACTGTGAGCAGTGGGAGCTTCATACTTCACATGAGTTCTCAGCAGCTTGCTGAGACTAGGCCAAATCTTGGATGAATGACCATTGGTAAATTGATCTTGTGAACTCAATTATTTATGTCAATATAGTATGATGACAAAGAGAAGGAAATATAGCCACTGCTTTTATAGAATTAAAACTCAGAGGAGTAGCTAGCCTGAGTTTGAAGTCAGAACCTTTCACCTCAGCTAAAGAGCATGCTACATTTCCTTAGATCGTGTTCTGTGAAAAGTGAGGTACTTCAGACCTGCAGTTACAACACTACTGAGGCTGAGACAGAAGAATAACGAGTTCTAGGACAGCCTGGGCTATATGATGTTATCCTATCTAAAGAAACAGACAAAATACCCAACTGACAAATAAGCTTCTTATAGGCAAACCATTCAGTTCTAGAAGCAGCAATCTGAATTTGACAACACAATTTGCGCTTCAATTTTTACATAGTTTCTGGTAAAAAAAAAAATAAAAAGAATGGAAACCCACCAACAATGGAAGAGTGATTCTCTTTCTCCATATCCTGGAAAGCATCTACTGTCAGTAGATGGTCTTGTTGGACATCAATGAGAGGAGAGGCCCTTGGTCCTGTGAAGGCTATTTTCATCTTAGCCATTCTGACTAGACTGAGGTGGAATATCAGCATTGTTTTGATTTGCATTTCCCAGATGACTAAGGATATTGAACATTTCTTTATGTGTTTCTCAGCCATTCTGTATTCCTCAGTTGAAAATTCTTTGTTTAGCTATGTACCCCATTTTTAATAGGGTTACTTGGTTCTCTGGAGTCTAACTTCTTGAGTTCTTTGTATATATTGGATATTAGCCCTCTATCAGATGTAGGGTTGGTAAAGGTGGGATTTCAAGCTGATACAATCATTCTGCAAATCAGTCTGGCAATTCTTTAGAAAATTGGACATAGTATTATTACCTGTAGAGCTAGATATACCACTCCTGAGCATATACCCAAATGATGCTCCAATATATAACAAGGACATAGGCTCCACTATGTTCATGGAAGACTTACTTATTAATAGTCAGAAGCTGCAAAGAACCCAGATGTCCTTTAACAGAGGAATGGTTACAGAAAATGTGGCACATTTACACAATGAAGTACTACTCAGCTATTAAAAACAATGACTTCATGAAATTCGTAGGCAATCCAGAGACTGCCTCACTTGAGAATCCACCCCATATACAGTTACCAAACTAGACACTCTTGTGGATGCCAACAAGTACTTGCAAACAGGAGTCTGATATAGCTGTCTCCTGAAAGGCTCTGCCAGAACCTGACAAATACAGAAGTGAATGCTCCCAGACAACCATTGGACTGAGCACAGGGTCCTCAATGGAGGAGTTAGAGAAAGGACTGAAGAAGCTAAAGCAATCTGCAACCCCATAGGAAGAATAACAATATCAGTCAACCAGACCTCCCAGAACTCCCAGAGACCAAACCATCAACCAAAAAGTAAACATGGCTATGGCTATGATACATATGGTTTCAGCCACATATGTATCAGAGAATGGCCTTGTTAGACATCAGTGGGAGGAGAGGCCCTTGGTCCTGTGAAGGCTCGATGCCCCACTGTAGGGGAATGCCAGAACAGGGAAGCAGGAGTGGTTGGGTGGGTAGAGGGACACCCTCACAGAAGTAGGGGAGAAGGGATGGCATAGAAGGGTTTTGGAGGGGAAACCAGGAAAGGGGATAACATTTGAAATGTAAATAAAGAAAATGCCTAATAAAAAATGTAAATAAAGAATGGAAACATAATTCAAACCTGTATATTGGTAGTGTGTTTTGATAGAATTTAACTTTATATATCTCTGAATTTTGAGGTAGTCTTACAAGACAGGACAGTCTAGCCTCAAACTCTTGATCCTCCCTTCACAGCCTTCCAAGTGCTAGTACTATGAATATAAATATGTATATCCATGCCTGACGTCAATGGTGTGTATAATAAAGTGTGTGATCCCTACACACCAGCAACGAAAAATGGGCTTTCTCAAAAACAGCTGTTTTTGAGTACATGATTGTGAACATTATGTAAGAGTTGGTGATAGCATGTGATTGTGTCTCACTGGTTGATACAGAACAGAATCTGACATGATACTTCTTTGCAGCTGGAGACCAAAACTCTATAGTGAGTTCTTTGTAAATTAACATCTTAAGCTGTGTCTGATATTTTATCATTGAATTGTTCTTACATCTAATGATTATCTGCTTTCCCGTTGTCCATTTAATTATAAATAAAGTCATTTTGCCAGAATCTAATTCTAATGGTGCCAAGGGCAGTGAATAATCCTTTGCTCACCTTTTGTTAATTGGAAAATATTTCTATTACTACATTAATCATATTAAAATAAAACCCTTTTATTGAAGCTCAATTTTCACCACTGACTCTTCAGCCCTTCATACAAGCATCTAGATGTCATGTATACCACTATCTGTCTGTCTGTCTGTTCATCCATCCATTCATCCATCTGTCTCTCCGTCTATGTGTCTGTCTGTCTATCTATCTACCTACCTATCTATCTATCTACCTATCTATCTATCTATCTATCTATCTATCTATCTATCTATCTATCTACTTCCAAGGTACATGCCTAAATATTGTTGATCACACACACTGGTGTTTGCCTCATGTCCCTGGTCAAACTAACATGGGCATGATGATAAGTAATGTCTAAGATACATCATCCTTAAGATAGAAAACCAACCTTATAGGATTTTAACTTGAATAGAATAAATATATACAGTAAAAAACATAGTGTCTGTCATATATAAGACAACATTTATAACTTTTTGTCCTCTAAAGGGAAGATGAGATAGACAAGTATAGAAACACAACAAGGAGAATGGTTTGCTATATATGCTAGAACTGTAGTTGAATCTCTTCCTTCATCACACTGATTTTTCACATTCCTGACACTGAAAGTATCAGGGGTTCAGTAAAATTTCAAAATGGTATTTTATTTAAAATCCAAGTGAAGAAATTCCTTAAAAAAAACAGTAAAAAAAGGAGGAAACTTATTGCCAAGATATATTTCCACCAAGAAAGATGTGTTTCTCTACAGTGAACAATTTTGCCTTGGTCGTCTGATTTTAATTAAATACATCACCTCTCCAGAGGTACATACACTGTATTAAATTTTTACATTAGTCATTAAAGATTCAGTTTTAGTGTCCCTCTCTTGATAGAGTAATCCTCCAAGTATTAGATTTTATTTTTCATTTTAAATTATTCTCTTCTCTATTCCAGTGTCAGTCATTTATTTGCGACAAAACACTGGGTGAAATGTAACTATTTGAATGAATAAAGCTCGCACTCCAGAGAATGAAGCCATCCTGCTGTGCTTGTAATGAAATCTATTTCTTTTTGATGATCTCAATTAAAAGAAGTTAAGAATTAGAAGTGTGACTTTAATTATTTCTTGATGTATCTTGCTCTTTTTTTGCCAAGCAGAGGGGAAAATCTAGCAAGCAAGGGCTTCTGTGAAGATTCCCTGAGCTACCCTTTGCACAAGGTCTCTGAAATATGTTGTGCTTCTTAGGAATGTGTACTAAGCATTGGTCATAGCCAAGGAAAGGGCAGGGGATTTTTTGCTACTGGATTCTTATAAGTAGCTCCAAAGTATGGAGATGAAATTACAGTTCTCTATAGGCTCTCATCTATGGGACAATCATTCTATTTAGGACTATATGAGTCATTTCCATGATCTATCAACTATTTACCAGGTATAATGGACTAATATTAATGCCCCCCCCCAACCCCAGGCTCAGATATTGAATGCTTGGTCTCCAGGTTGCAGCTGTGTTTTGTGAGGGTGTGGAATCTTTAGGAAGTATGACCAAACTAGTGAAATTAGGTCACTAAGTGAGAGTGGGAGTTGAGTGCTGGGGAGAGGGAATCCTTTGAGTGTATACTACACTGTTTACTTCCTGCCTTGTTCTTGACTTCCTGGTTGAAGAGAAAGTGAACAATTATATTCTGCTATATATCCCTGCTATTCTGATGCCTTGCCCCAGTACAACAGAAAAATGACCAGGAGTCACACCCTCTGAAATCATTTGCTAAAATGAATGATTGCTCCATAAAGTTGTTTTTCAGGTATTTTGTCAAAGCAATGTAAAGTAGCTAGGCTAGTGACTGGTAGATAATGATCAACTGGCAGCATTCTTGGTCTTCAGGGGTTAGGAGCTATGTCTGCTTACATGGGTGGTACCTTGGGACAGGTCAGTGGAGAATGAAAGCTTGGATTTACATAGTCACTTTCCCACCACCAAGTCATCTAGTGGTCTCAGTGGAAGGATTGTCAGATTTTCTACAGGAAGACTCAATGTTTCTGGGAAAAAAAGGGAGAACAGAAGCCACCAGTTCCCTAAGGCCTGGCATCTAAACATGCAGTGCCACTTATGCAACATAGTCTTTTAGCCAAAGTATCCACAGAGCTAGCTAGAGTTAATGTGAGAGTCATAGACTCCAGATGCTAGTTGATGGGATGCCAAAGGAAATGTGGATCTTATGAATCTTGCCTGTCCTTCTACAGCATATTTCACACAGAACAATGTTCCTCATTATCTCTCAGCAGACACATAAAGATCCTTCTTCCCTTCAGAGCACAGCCAAGGATGCCCATCCCTTCATATGTACAAGACTAGATAATGAAGATTGTTGAACTCCAAATTTAATAGATACCCTTGGTTGTCCATGGGATACCCTTCAAATTACTTGTTTTTAGTCTCATTATTTTTTTTATTGGATATATTTTTTATTTACATTTCAAGTGATTTCCCCTTTTCTGGCTTCCAACTCCCAGAAAGTCCCATAAGCCCTCTTCCCTCTCCCTATTCCCCCATCCATCCCTTCCCACTTTCCTGTTCTGGTATTCCCCTATACTGCTGCACTGAATCTTTCCAGAACCAGGGGCCACTCCTCCGTTCCTCTTGGATATCATTTAATATGTGGCTTATGTCTTGGGTATTCCAAGTTTCTAGGCTAATATCTACTTATCAGTGAGTGCATACCATGATTGATCTTTTGAGACTGTGTTGCCTCACTTTGTATGATGTTCTCCAGCTCCATCCATTTATCTAAGAATTTCATGAATTCATTGTTTCTAATGGCTGAATAGTACTCCATTGTGTAAATATACCACATTTTTTTTTTTTATCCATTCCTCCATTGAGGGACATTTGGGTTCTTTCCAGCTTCTGGCTATTATAAATAAGGCTGCTATGAACATAGTGGAGCATGTGTCCTTATTGCATGCTGGGGAATCCTCTGGGCATATGCCCAGGAGTGGTATAGCAGGGTCTTCCAGAAGTGTCATGTTCAGTTTTCTGAGGAACTGCCAGACTGATTTCCAAAGTGGTTGTACCATCTTGCAATCCCACCAGCAGTGGAGGAGTTGTTCCTCTTTCTCCACATCCTCACCAACACCTGCTGCCTCCTGAGTTTTTAACCTTAGCCATTCTGACTAGTGTTAAAACTATTCTCAACAGTAAAAGAACTTCTGGGGGAGTCAGTATCCCAGACCTCAAACATTACTACAGAGCAATAGTGATAAAAACTGCATGGTATTGGTACAATGTCAGGCAAGTGGATCAATGGAATAGTATTGAAAACCCAAAAATGAACCCACACACCTATGGTCTCTTGATCTTTGACAAAGGAGCTGAAAACATCCAGTGGAAAAAAAAGATAGCCTTTTCAACAAATGGTGCTGGTTCAATTGGTGGTCAGTATGCAGAAGAATGCGAATTGATCCATTCTTATCTCCTTGTATTCAGCTCAACTCCAAGTGGATCAAGGACCTCCGCATAAAACCTGACACACTGAAACTAATAGAAAAGAAACTAGGGAAGACCCTTGAGGACATGGGCACAGGGAAAAAGTTCCTGAACAGAACACCAATAGCTTATGCTCTAAGATCAAGAATTGACAAATGGGACCTCATAAAATTACAAAGTTTCTGTAAGGCAAAGGACACTGTCAAAAGGACAAAACATCAACCCACAGATTGGGAAAGGATCTTAACCATCCCTAAATCCGACAGAGGGCTAATATCTAATATATACAAAGAACTCAAGAAAGTAGACCCCGGAGAACCAAATAACCCTATTAAAAACTGGGATACAGAGCTAAACAAAGAATTTTCACATGAAGAACTTTGGATGGCTGAGAATCACCTTAAGAAATGTTCAACATCATTAGTCATTAGGGAAATGCAAATCAAAACAACCCTGAGATTTCACCTCACACCCTTCAAATTACTTAATGTAAAAGCATTCTTTATCCACTGGATTGTGATTCTGTTCTGAAGCAGTGGTGGGAGAGGAAATATTTTAAAGAGAGAAACTTTTTTTAGCCTTTGTCTCATAAATTTTTATAAATGTTAAGATGGTCACAGACTTTGTGGGTAGAAAAGTAGCCACCCTACTACCTCCCTCCTCCCCACACACTCATAGTTGTTTTGTTCAAACTATAAGTAAACCTTTTCTCAAATTGTGTTTTCAAATTTCTTTTAAAATATAAAGAAGCTTGGCTGTGGGTTTGTGACCCTGTGTCCTGTAAAATATCATATCTCAAAGTCTAGAGTAAAGTTGTACCACCTGCCTTGTATGTTTACATATAAAAAAGCTGAACAAGAATCTTTACTTCTTCATATGTTATGGAATACATCTATAGAAGAACATAGTAAAGGGTTCTGTTATATCGATTTATCATATACTAATTTAGACCCTTTGTGTTCTCTTTCATGTATGCCAGATTCTTACAAGACTAAATGAATCACCATAGTCGATTAATGATGGTTGAGTGAAGGAAAATCAGTTTTCTATATGGATGAGCTCCCTGGTAGATTATACAATCCCAGTGGTCAGATAAAGACCCTTTGGGTAACACTAAATTGAAGTTCTCTCTCTCTCTCTCTCTCTCTCTCTCTCTCTCTCTCTCTCTCTCTCTCTCTCTCTCTCTCTCTTTCTCTCTCCTCCCTCCCCTCCCCTCCCCTCTCCTCACCTTTCATCTCCTTTCCTCTCCTTTCTTCTCTTTTCTCTCTCTCTGTCTCTCTGTCACTCCTCTCTCTCTCTCTCTCTCTCTCTCTCTTTCTCTCTCTCTCTCACACACACACACACACACACACACAAACATACACACACACATGAACATGCAAACACACATACAAAGGGCCAGATGAGCATACATATTAGAGTGAGTATAGAACACAAGAGGAGCTGGAGGGGAAGGAAGGGTTATAAATTATGTAAATGCAGTGCTCACGTATAAAAGTCAACAACAAATAAAATATCGAAGTAATAAAAATAATGTATCATTCAAATAAGAGTTCTAAACCACAGATTTCATGATGTTATGGACACTGTAGCTGAAGATACAGTCCTGCCACACTACCCAGAGCAGCCTTGGAGAAAAAATTCAGAAGCCTCTACTCAAATGATGCTGAGAATGTTAACTATATCATAGAAAAAAATTGAGGAAGAATCAGTGTGACAGAAGTTTGATTTTTTTTTAAAAAGTGTTTTAAATATAGATTTAAGCATGGATGCTAAGTGAAAGGAGTGTGTCTAAGAAAAGAAGAATAGACATCTGAGAGTGGCTCTAGGCTTTTCCAGAGCATATTGTACAAAACCTATCCTAAAAAGAAACCTCTTATTTACAGTTTGGAGTCTTAGAGTTGTCACCTGCGATAGACTTCTAAGAAATATTTTTCCTTTATAGTGACAAATTACAGAATCTTATGGATAAGATTATAAACTTATGGGGTCACAGGAGTTGAAGGAATCATTACTATTAGATCAGGAGCCAGTGAAGACATACCTATTGAATGACAACAGAGTTTCTAGTCTTTTGTGTGAGATGCTGGGGTAAGAGGTTCAACTGAAAGATCATAGACACTTAGGCCTTAAATATAATTTTTGCTATGTTAACACTCTTATTTGAAATATCGCTTTATAAGATGAATATTGTTTCTATGCAGGCATTTTTGACAAATGTTTGTTGGGTTGTGGTTCTGCACTCTTAGTAAAAGTTTCCAACAAGTACTAAGATTGATGGCTTCATTTTCCCCTATTTCTCTTACTAGAATACATATAGTCTAGTGAGAGGGTCAGATAATGCATAAATGAAAAGAAGTGTCAGCTCAGCTCCTGTAACATGCAAGGATGGTAGAGAACGGAAGGAGACTTTTTGCTTTTCTTTTTGTTTAGGGTCTGAAAACAGATCTGGAATCTAGCATTTAGATGATTATTTTAATAAGGGAGAAGATATAGAAAAATAAAAATTTTATTTGGTGAAAATAAAACAAGGAACCCAAAGTTCTAGAGGCAGAAATAATTTTTCACTCTTTGAGTACATTAAGAATATTAAACAAGACTCAGCATACTAGATTTAGTTCATTATCAAATGCTATTTAAGAAATTAGACCCAAACGAAGTGTGTTATTATCATAGTAAGAGCAAGCTTTTTGTCTTAGGATTTTCATTGCTTAAGGACCAAGAGAATGGTTCAGTTTATACAGTTCTGGCTAAAGGTCTCCCATGTTGCCTCAGCTGTAAGCTAAACTTAGAAGTTCATTTAGATGTCACTTACAAATGTGAGTGTAGAGTAGGAATGGATGCTGATATCCAGGAGAAAATACAATGAGCCTGTATTAGAGTTTTGATGTGGCAAAACATTTTCACTCTGGGAAATGTTTTAAAGATTGAGGCAACATGAGTTGCCTTTTAATTAGATGTAACTTAAGAGAAAGAAACTAGGGATGACAGCTACAGGCTCTGTACCTCCACTGCTTACAATATGGTTGTTGAGCTCTAAATGTATGAAGAGGGAAGGAAATAAAAAGGAGAAGGAGAGAAGGCAGATGAAGGGGCCAGATGGAGATGGATTAGAAGAATTAAGACTTGGGGGGGAAAGATCTCAGAACAAAGGTATCCTTAGTCTTATATAACCTCTTAGTTTTGGCTCAAATCACACAGGTACATAGTACACTATTTGATGAGATGGAAACTATAGAATAAGGGCCTTCTGTAAAGTGTATGTGGACTTTAAGTTCCTCTATGAACATGCTCAGTTTGATTCAGCCTGAATATGCAGAGCTCAGTAGTAGGCAGTATAGTGCCAAAGCCCTGGTGATCCTGAAGGAACGTTGAACACATTTTAATTCAATTGATCGAAGGGAAAAAAGATATAAGGGTTGAGATGTAAAATTGAGATTATAATCAAGTAAAAATGAAAAAGGGAGGAAAGTACAGACTTTTATCATGAGAGTGCAAGTATTAGAGGAATAAAATGATATAAGCAACTTGTCAAAATTTGAGTCTATGCATCAACCTACACTTCCTCTAAGTCACTATTGTCATTAGCTCACATGCATTAGCAAAGTATCATATGTGAGCATGTGACCTTACACACACACACACACACACACACACACACACACACAAAGAGAGAGAGACAGAGTCAGAGACAGAGACAGAGAGTCATAACATTTACATTTCATAGACTTCAAAAAGTAAAGGACTGCAACTATATCCAGGAAAATCAGAGAAGATAGGCTGTCCAGCATATAAATCCTTTATTAGGGAAGTTCTAAATTTCTCTAACCACTAAATATTCTACTTCCTGGTTGTATAAAACTTTTAGTTACCTTTCAATGTACTGCTTTTCTGATGAGTTCAATTCACAATAGACAGAGACACACTCTTTCACCTGTATTGGCATCTTCAGCTTATATTTATTGGCTAATCATTACATTCCAGTAACTGATAAATGTTAGCATTCAGTACTGACACTGCTTGTAAAAATCATATCTACAAATAGAAGAGGATTGTACAACGACTTCAGAGTTGGAGAGGGCATTGCTCAAAAGTACGCACTATGGAGCATATGAGGTTGATCTCCAATGAGTGTACATTTACATATTTTTAATCTGTTGTGTGTAAGTACATAGGATGGCTAAATGAGTTGGAGTTCTAGAGAAGTAGTCATTTTTATTGATTATTTTATTTATTTACATTTCAAATGTTGTTCCCTTTCCCAGTCTCTTTTCTACAAAACCCCATCCTATCCCCCCTTTTGCC
The DNA here is from genome assembly GCF_947179515.1 of Apodemus sylvaticus. Taxonomy (NCBI): domain Eukaryota; kingdom Metazoa; phylum Chordata; class Mammalia; order Rodentia; family Muridae; genus Apodemus; species Apodemus sylvaticus. Next base: position 133,950,844 of record NC_067476.1, on the reverse strand, counting down.
TCTAAAAGGATACTTACTCACCTACCTACTTCCTCCCCTATAACATCTTCCTTCACTAGGGCAACAAACCTCCACTTCCATTGGTGGCAGGGAAGTCAATCCTCTGATCATTATGTAGAGGGAGCCATGGACCCACCCATGTATACTTCTTGGTTGGTGGTTTTAGTCCTTATGAGCTCTTTGTGGTCCAGATATCTGATACTGTTCTTCCTATGGGATTGCAATACCCTTTGGCTCTCAGGCCTTCCCAGTCTCTTTCTTTGGGGTCCCTGGGCTCAATCCCATGCTTGACTGTGACTGTCTGCATCTGTCCTAGTCAAGTGCTGGTAGAGCCTATCAGAGGACAGATCTACTGGGCTCCGGTTTGCAAATAGTTCTTGGCATTAGCAATAGTGCTGAAGTTTGATGCTGAAGGAACAGAATACCCAAGGCACAAATTGCATAACAAATGACTCCCATGAAGAAGTATGGAGAGGGTCCTGATCCTGGAAAGGATTGATCTAGCATGGGAAGGGAATATAAGGACAGAGAAAAAGGAGGGAGGTGATTGGAGAAGGGATGGAGAGAAGAAGGTTTTGGGACATATGGGGAGGGGGGATCTGGGAAAGGGGAAATCATTTGGAATGTAAACAAAGAATATAGAAAATAAAAAAAAAAAGGCTGAAGCATAAAAGATGTTGCCCAAGTAGGCTTTGGGAGTGAATGCTAGGCAAGCCTGAGCACCAGACTCTACCTCATGGTGCCTCTTGCAATCTATATTTCTTCAAATTATGATTTCCCTTTGCACACTGAACTCTCCCCAGAAGCCTTTCAGGATCTGTGCCTACAAGGTAATAGGCACATGTGCTCTAGGCCCATGTTCCTGAGGCTTACACCTAATTCATAGTCATAATTTTGAGTCACAACTTTACATCTTTCCCAAAAGCTGTGACAGAATCTCTGACTCATTCTTCATTTTTTCTTACTGTCATAGTATAAAATGCCAAAGAGCACATCTGTCTTTGTCCTTTCTGTCCCTGGGCTTTACCCAGCAGGCCTCATAAACCTACGTCCTTGCCTGCTTCAGCATCAATAAGACTTATCTATTGAATAAGAATTCAATTTCAGGGAAGACAAATTCTGTTCCTGTTTTCCTTAGAATATCATTGACATTTTAGAGATCAAACAATTGTTAATGATGAAATCAGACGTTTTTAGGGCTTCATAAAATTTAGCTGTGTAGTTGCTGGGCTCTGTGGCTTCAGGGCCATTAGATGAGTGAATTACACAGAAATCTTTTCCTACTCAGCTCATTCAGATGATGTGAAGATAATTTCGGGTGCTTTTTGAAATAAAAAAGGAGGTGAAAGGCTCCTTAAAGATGTATGTGCTTCCCTAGGCGTCACCAGGCAGGCGATGAGATGCCTCACTTCAAGGGTGTCAGCTTGGCTCTAGAGCATGCATCCTTCTTTGTCTGGAGGCAGAGGTGGTTATCACCCTTCTTGTAATGATACCCTTTTGTCAGGTTGACACAAACTATAGTAACCTGGAAGACGGGATCGAAATTGGGGAAGTATTTTCCTTCAGGCTTCCATCCCCTGTGTGGGAATTTTTTGATCAATGATTGATGCTAGGAGAGCTCATCCATTGTAAGCTGTGCCTTTCTTGAGTTGGTGGTTCTGGCTTTTATATAAAAGCAGGCTGAGTAAGCCATGAAAATCAAGCTAGTAAGCACTCTTACTCCATGGTCTTTGCTTCAGTTCTTGTACCTTCTTTCTTTCTTTGAGTTCCTGGCCTGACTTTCTTCAGTAATTGATTGTGATTGGCTAGCTGTTATATGAAACAAGCCTTTGTTCCCCTAAGTTGATTCTGGTCAGTGTGGTATCACAGCATCAGAGAATCACAACTAGCACACCTATCTACTGGCCAGCCAGCCACACTGCAGTTTATAAACTGGGAATGACTTTTGTGTGTGTGTGAAGTGCCTCAGTTATTTAAAATAATAATAATTATAATTATAATAATTTATTATAATATAAAAATTATTTTCATTAATTATAAATTAAGTAATTTATAATAACTATAGTGTGCTACATAATAGTTTTGAAGTTCTAACTTTTATGGGCTCCATAATTAAACTAAGGTTGCCTGGATTGAGTAGCAAGTATATTGACCCACTGAGCTCCTTTTCTGGTTCCTCAACTAGTTTCAATAGAGTTATTTCAAGTATTTGAGTTTTATTCATTTATTAACTCTATCATCCAACATTGATGGGCTAGAAAACATGTGGGGTGCTGGAAATCCCCCAAAAAACCAAAGGATTCTAGATGCTAGTAAACTTATCCCAGTGGTTATAGAAATCAAAAAATGAAAAGAGTACACTCACCAGCAATGTTTTCCATGGTGTTGATCCAAAACCCAGCTCTCACTTCATAGGGAATAAGAAAATGTTTGTTTGGTTCTTTGTTTAGTTATTAGCTCCTTATTGATTCTTTGTGAGTTTCACATAATGCACCCCAATTCCCTTCATCTCCCTATTCCCTCAGATCCTGCCTTTGCCCATGCAATATCTTCCCTCAAGATAAACTCCAAGTACATGCAAATACAGACCCACCACCACCACCAACAACATCAACAACAACAAAACATTTCATTGTGGAATCTATAGTATGCAAATGTGTCCTACAGTATATCTATCTGTCCATATTTACTTGCAAGTGTTTATTGCAGTTAGTCTGGGTTTCTGGTTCATGATCTCTGGCTTCTGTGACACCATAAATATTAGATACTCATCAGGACTCCTCCTGGTTGTCCTGTTGCTGCTCTGAATCATGGAGATCCTGCAGCTTTGGAACAGCTAGACTGGCTCTTTCATGAATCCCATGTGTTTGCTGATGATATAGATTTTGGGGTGGCCAAATTTCAGAGCACTGGATCTGTACCTGTGTGGTAGCTGGGCTTGCCTTCTCTTCCTTATAGACACTGCTAGTGCGAGCTAGCCAGCCCTGCTTAGGCTAGGCCTCCCAATCCTACCATCAGCAGAAGGAGGGTCAGTACTCCAGCTCTCATGCCATTGGGGCCAGCTCACCCATGACTTCAGGACCAGCTCCACTGTGTTGCCCACTCTTCCAAGTCCTGTATCCTTTGAGAGGCTGGACAGTCCTTCCACTGTCAAACCCTAGGAGCTGGAACATCATCTCTGCCATCAGAGCCAGGTCTACTATCTTGCCAAGAGGAGAAGTGTCTGCTCTCCTCAGTACTGCAGCTTGCATGTGGCACAGACAACTCCAATTTTGTGACCTCAGAGGTTGCTCTCCTGACTGCCTTAGATTCCAAGAGCATGGGGTGGAGGGAATCCCTTCCCACTCCAAATACCCCTATTATCCAGCCACCTCAGACCAGAGATGGGTAAGAGGTGCAGTTCTCCTGTTCATTCATCCTTAGGGCCAGTTTGGTGCACCCACTCCACCAGAGCAAGCAATATTGTGCTGCCCAGATGATATGCAGGGCCTTCTGTACCTGAGTGCTGCAGCTGGTAAAGAGTAGGGACAGCACACCAGCTCTCATGACCCCAGGGCTAGTTCTCCTGGCTGCCACAGATGGGGATTGAGTGAGGAGACAGCATCATCCTGCACCCATGCCACCTTACAGCAGACTAGTGGTGGAGCCCATCTCTCCCTCACTCTGACCTTGGGGCTAGCTTACTAGCTCCTCCTTGATCAAGGCTAGCACTACTGAGCAGTGCTCTCAGAGCAGCCCAATCCACTCTTCTGAGTGCTGTAGCCAGTGATGGACCTACTCTCATGACCCTGGTAGACTTGTGGTGGGGTCAGCTCTTCTACATTCATACTTTTAGGCAATTTACCAACACCCTTGCCACCAGGGCTAGCTCTACTGTGATGTGTGGATGGACAAGGTGTACAGCCTGCTTTCTGGAGTGGTACATCCAGTGAAGAGTGGCCAGCGATACACAGACCCTGGACATCCACATGGTTCCTGGTGTCTTCCCAGACCAGAGACATCTCCATGTTCTCTAGTGGCAGTATGAGTCACAGACACAACACTGACTCCTGCTACTGTGTAGCCACAGATCCAGACATGGTCCTCACTGGCAGCTCTGTCTGGGACCTCAAGATAGCCAGAGGTGTCAGGACTGGTCACTTACAACAGGATACTCCTCTCCACCATTGAGTGTCCAGTTCATCTCTCTTCATAACGCTCAAGCTGTTTTACTTTTCTTTCTTTCCCATATGGCATATTGTGGTGGCTCCTGATGAATTCTGGCTATACATTTGATAGGCCTATCTGAGACATCCACCATCCAGGCTGTGTGGGATGTTAGCAAGTGAGTGTCTATGGCCTGCCTTTCTGTGACGTGAGCTAGAGGCAGGCCTGTGGGTGGCATGGTAGTCCACAGGTCTTTGGGTGTCTTCCTCCCCCTACACTGTGCTGCCTAGATTTAATTTGATTTTTATGAGTCTAAGGCATAAGAGAGCTCTGTTCAGTAAGCCAAATATCAAGGTAGGATGAACAAAGCACTGTCATGTGCTCTGCCCCTGACTGATATAAGAACACTACAATCACCAGGCTTTCCCTTTGCCCATTGCTGAGGAGGAAGCGAATAGTTTATTCTTGAGTCAATTGATGAGTGACCATAGCCCAGGAATAGGAAATTATGGTACTGCAAATCGAGGGTGCCAATGTGAAAATGGCTTCATGAACACAAAGTGAGTCAGAAATCAAAACATTTTCCACAGTCACTGATGGCAACATTATATGATGGCTACTTGAAGCTGTAACTCTCAGTGGAAGGCTAATGACAGCTATTGGGTCATTGGAAGCTAGTGGTCAGTTAGGATAATTTATTCCAGAAGATTTACATGCCTCATAAGAATGTTAGTTCAGACCCAGAGAAAGGTAATATATAGTTACTAAGGGTATAAAATCACTCGTGATAATTTAGCTCTGGATCTATAATGTTCCAATTTCCACAGTCATGAGATTCTTATCAGTCAATGAACCTAGTGCAGCTTTTAGTATTGACATAGCATTATGGAAAGAAAAAAGGCTGAGTAACGAGACAGCACTTGTTTTTAAGGATCCTTAAGGCCAGTTGACCATACGAATAACATTAAATTCCTGAGACACTTTCTATTCAGCAGAAGAATCTCTCATCTAAACTTTGTTTGAATTCCTAACCTGAAAAATTATGAAGGGTAATGATGGTTGCTCTAAGTTATAAGTTAAGATATAACACAATAAGAGGTAAGTAATGCGCTCTAATCCCAGACTCAGTCAGTTAGCTGGGATTTATATGGAACACTAAGAAAGTATTCCACAAGTTCTCTGTGCTAAAGCATTTGAATGATTCCTATTCATTATTTTATGTCACAGACCATCTTCCAGTTGGGATCATTGGGTGTTGAGAACTGAGATCTGATAAAAGAACTGATGGAATTAATTATATCAGAAGAATTTATTAGATTGGCTTACCCAGTATGGTCTGAATAGCTCAGTGTTTTTCCATCTTTACACTAGAGAGACTGGCAAACATTAGCTAATCAGTCTATGAAGCTGGATTTCTCAGCAGTCTCACTCCAGTTCTGAAGACCCAGAGGCTATCTGGAAGGCCAAGGAAGCTGGGATCTGATGTCAACAAAGGACATCAGCAGCAGAGACAGAGAACATGAACTCACACATGTAAAGGCAAGCAGATTTAAGGGAAAAATGCAAAAGTATTTCGCTCTATGTCCCTCATATTTAGGCTAGTGTCAGAAGATCCCACATCATTCCATGTCAAGTAACTTAACAGAAAAAAAAAACCTTCACTGATGTGTCTGGTGATTTATATCTTAGTAGTAGATTTATATCCAATCCAATTGAGTGGACAACTAAGATTAGCCATCACTGGAGGCTTATTAAATCCTGTATCTAAGAATGATCTTCAACTTGAGGTGGGGTGCTGGACTGCTGTTGGTTGTCACCTCCCACACAGGTAAACATGGAGATGGTTCTCATCACCTCAGGAGAGAAGCAGGCTAAGCTATGCAGGATTTTGCATTTGTTAATTTATTTTTATCTTTGAAGAAGAAATAAGACAAGCAAAAGTGCCTGAATTTAGTTTTATTTGCTTCTTTCACTTAGAGCTAAATATTTGTTCATTCCAACCGCTGAATTCTGTTGAAATGTGGTTATGCCAATTAACTCAAGAAGATGGGAATTTTTTTTCTGGTCCAGTAATGTCTCCAACTATTAGAAATTGTATGCTTAAGTTGAGGAGTCTGTAAAAAAAATCCACATGAATTTTGTAGGAAAGTGTATACATTCATGATTTATTTCTATTTACTATTTTCGAAATGGAAGATTTTTTACATAGAACAAATTTTACCAAGTTTGGAAATAATCTGTGCTAAGACATTGCAGATTCAGGATCAGCAAATGCTTCATTTCCAATTTCTCTTCCCAGGCCTCTTCCAGTTAGTTAAGATGTAGGAACCACACTTCCATTCTATAGAAAATCCCAGTATTTTTTCCTGAAGATAAATAACATGCCATTTTCTAAGAAGACTTTTAATGATGTGTTCAAAAGCTAGGAAAATTTGTGCATATTAAATCATCTGTGAGACTCTTGAAAGCTTTTATGTCCTAGCATTCTGAAGGCTTCCATGCAATCACATATTTATCTGGGTGGGTGGTTTCAAATTCAACAAGTGTGAGGGGCTCTGTGACAGTCACAAGATAGATAACATCAGAAAGTAAAATAAAAATATTCAAAGAATAGATGCAGGCAATCATTGGAATTCTGTATTAATTACTTTTTTCATTGCTATGGCCAAATGCCTTAAAGAAATGACTAACATAGGGATGGTTTTACTTTGGCTCATTGCTTAAGGGTATAACCACCATGGTGTAGAAGGTAAGGTAGTAGAAGCAATTCCTGACTGGCAGCAAGAACACGAGGCTCCTTGTTTGTATCTGGATGAGTCAGGAAGATGAGAAAAAGGATGCTGATCCACATTAGACTTTCTTCCAATATTCATTTTATTTGATCTTGACCTAAGACCATGACATGGTGCCATGCACATTCAGGTTATGTCTTCATCTCAATTAAAACTCTCTGGAAACCCCCTCATAGTAATGCCCATAGACATGCTTTGTAAGTGATTTGAATCCAGTCACGTTAATAATGAAGAATAGCCATTACAACTCCACACTTCCACTCAAACACACCACTTTTAATCATAAGATTCAATGCTTGATCACAGAAATCTTGTTTATCTCATAATGCAAAATGCAGTTAATCTGTCTCCAAAAGTCATTGAATCTTAACCATTTTCAACCCTGTTTAAAAGGGCTAAGTCTCTTCTGAAACTCAACACAGATGCTTGATTGGAAACACCTTTAAAGTAAAATCTCATGTTACAAAGTTTGAATATAAAATGGAACAAAATAACATTTACATGTGAAGGAGAAATGACTAAAACCCAGCAAAGCAAATTCCAAATCATTTAACCCCATAGCTCATGGTAGAGCACCTATGCTTCAAAAGTCTTGGATAGTTCCATTCCTCCAGCTCTGTGATCTGTAACACACATAGCTTCTCGTGAGCCAGTTCCACTCTGTACCTGCAGCTTTCTTTGGCAGCTGTCTTAACATCTCTAGAAGTCTGGGGTTTCTCTATATAAAGTTTGGTGTCTTTTATATGTATGGATGGATATATACATATATATGTATATATACACACACATTTAATACTTATACATATATTTAATACTATTTGGAATAAAAAAGTATACTATTTGCATAATATGTCATCCATATTATAATTATTTAAATACTATAATATATATGCCAAACAGATTTAAGAGAAAAAGAGAAGTGCCTGTTAACAGTTAGTGGTAAACAAAGATGTTCAGAAAGGAGAGTATTACTAGAGGTAGGAAATTTGTATAATCCTAAAGGATGAACATCAGTACTGCAAAAGAAGGTGTATTGTCCATCAAATATTTAAAGTTTCAGGTGGAAGGAGAGGTAAAATTTCAAAATCACAGCTGGAGTCCTCATATTTTCACAAATGATACATTAACCAAATAGAAAATCAATAGGTATAAAGGAGAGGTTAAAAACACATCAGGCAGTGGGAAGAAATGATTCACTCAACAGTAGTGAGATATAAATTTTTCCTGGGAGTTCACAGAACATTTACAAAGATAAACTACATCATCGGCTGTAAAATAAACTTGTAAAAATTCAAGAGTTAAAACCTCACAGTATAAATTGTTCATTCACTACAATAAAATCAAATTAGATATAAATAACAGAAAGATGATAAAAAAAATCTCTCCACAATGACAACTAAATAAAGTATTTCTTCAATAATTCAGGGCTGCAAAGTAGTTTCAAAGAAAACATGGAACTAAACCATAACAGCACAATACCATAAAAACAGCAAAGCAGGGATGGAGGGGTCATTTCCAGAAAAAATGCATACAATAGAAAGAAAATCCTTAAAGAAGCATTTCAAGTGCTCACATCCAATATCGAGAGAAATGAAAATTAAATAAGCCCAAAGCAAAAGGAATGAAGTAAACAATCAGAATGACAGCAGAAATAGATGAATACAAAACAGAAACACAATAAAGGCTATAGAAAAATCAATGTGGGTATTTGAAAATATGGGTAAATTTGATTAACATTGAGCCAGAATTAAAGGGCAAAAATATACTATCAGACAAAATTCATCACTGAAAAAAATGTAATAGGATTATTGCTACCACCCTCGTAGCAAAAGGATAATACCCGAAACTATGGTCAACTACAAATTTGACAACTAGAGGAAACTAATTCCTTCTGAAGCAAAGGCTTTAACTCACACAATTGAAAACAATTGAGTTTATAATTTAAACATTTCCCAAATGATATCTCTGGGTACACGTAGCTTTTCTGAAGCATTTCATCAAAATCTTCTGGGACAATTGTTTCAAATTTTCATTACCTGTTCTAGAAAATATGAGAAGGAAGCACTTCCCAATTCATTCAATGAAGTTAGTATTACTGGTATGGAGGGGAAACCAGAAATAGGGATAACATTTGAAATATAAATAAATAAAATAACCAATAGAAAAATAAAAAAAATCAATTATAGTACCAAAAAAATAACTAAAAGAAAATACTAGGCTTTTAACTACTGTCATGTGATGTAGAGATTTACTCTTGAACATTCATCTTGGAAAAAATGAAAACTTAAGTGGGCATGAAGTCAACATTTGCATAAATTCTTGTAGCAACCTTAATGTCAATGTTTTACAGGGACCCCTGTGGTTGAATTAGGGAAAGGCTGGAAAAGGGTGAGGAGAATGAGGGTGACCCAATAGGAAGACCAGCAGTTTCAGCTAACCTAGACCTGTGAGATCTCTCAGACATTGAGCCACCAACAAGGCAGCATATACCAGCTGATATGAGCCCCCTCCCCCCCACCCCTGACACATACACAGCAAAGGACTGCTTAATCTGTCCTCCTTAGGAGAAAACGCACCTAATCCATGAGAGACTTGGGGCACCAGGGAGTGCAAAGGCCTAGCAGGGGTTGGGGGTGAGGCAGAAATATGCTCTTGGAGACAGTGGGGAGGAGGAATAGGATGAGGAACTGTGAGAATGTGAACCTGGAGGGGGATAACAATTGGACTGTAAAAAAATAAAAGTAGAGGTTCCTTGGTTTTGTTTTAATCATCATGAAGAATGCTGGCGAACTCCCTTGGAGCTGTCTGATTGGCTGAGATTTTCTTCACTGTGCTTTTTCCTCCCCCATAGAATATAATTTGGTTGTCTAACTATACGGTAAGCAGATTCAGCAGGGTGTTTCAAAAATGCTTTTTTCTTTCCTTTTATCTTTTGTTGGTTCTGAAAATTCTGAAATGCTCATTTCAGTTTAATTTTCCTTTGTTGAAAATTAGAAATTATTCAAATTGAAATTCAAATTATATATGTGGTCATTTCTTTACATACTAATATGAAAATGTAGTCATATCCCATTATTTAAAATATTTCTACCTTTGCTGGGTAACTGAGATAGGAAGAGATATATTTGCATTGCCAACTCTTCACATTAATTAAATGTTATAATTTCCTTGTTTTAAGTCACATTTCAAATAAAGTGGTTTTGGTATTTTCTGGAAATACTTCCCATTTTAAGTTTTAGGAAAATAAAAAAAAGGAACAGTTAGGTTGCTAATTATAACATAGAAAAGACTTATAGACGGTACTTTTTAGAATATTAATTTTAACCATATTTTATAAATATTCCATATTGTATGAATATAATCGGATTTTAAGAAATATTATGTGAGATTCTAGAAATAGCCTTCAACCAGACAGAGAACAAACCGTTTTTAAACCCTTCAGGTATGTGGATGTTTGTGTGTGTGTGTGTGTGTGTGTGTGTAGAGAAGGTCAAGATCAAATAAAAATTCTTATCTCACTACTATTATCAAGATTTCTTATCTAACATGAAATCCTGACTTGCTCCATACAAGTAGTGGAAAATATTAAGTATAATTTATAATTTCTGGGCATTTATAAAGATTTTTCTGTAAAAGTAGACAAAATTCTATAGAATAATTGGAGAGAAATGAACTACTTTGATTCCTTCATTTAACTTGAAGATATTCATGGGATGTGTTTTTGATTCTTTAATTATTTGAACTAGTTCACAACCAGCTCATAAAAGAACTAAAACAAAATACCAAAACAACAACAACAACAAAACTCCCAAACAAACAAAAAGGAAAAAAACAAACCTTGTTTTTCACCCTGACTTTTTACTCTCTTTCAAGTCACTGATCACAATATGTATTTTGGGGACCCAATATGTTCCAGAGATGTTGTCCTCAAGAAGAATGGTGAGCCTGATTTTATGTTTCACTGGTTTTGGTGGACCCAGGGATAAATAATTCTTGACCATTTGAGGAATGCTTTGAGGAAGGTAGCATGGTCAAGGAATTTTACAAGAACTCCGAAACTTATTTTTATCATCAACGTAGTCGGTAGAAATTAGCTTCCACAGGTTTTGCTTGCTTGTGTTGATGAATTGTTTTGTTCTCCATCTGAATGCCTCTATGTAAAATCTGAATATCTTTATGAATATTCACAATATAAATATCTCTTTATGAATATCTGATGACATATTCATCTCTAATAGTTTAAAAGTTACCTTAAACACTTTAAATTAATTTTCAGGACTAGATTTGAAATGACTTTGTTTCAACCATCGATGTAAGAAGAGTTAAGAGATAAAGGAGAGGCACATGCCTAAGGTGGTTATAATTTGTGCTGCAAAAGATCAAACAATTTCTTTGATTGAAATCATGATTATATTTCAGTGATGATTGCCTTTTCCTAAAAAATACAGGCAGGGAAAATGGACATATCTGGGAAATATAGTAAGTAACATGAGAAATTTTAAACTAAACAAGAACCTTGCCTTAACTCATGGAATTGCCATTACACTTACACATTCTCTTAAGACCTAACCTAAGACTTCCCCAGGGCCTACAGATTAGTTGTCACATGGTTTAGTGTCTGTATATTTAGATGTCAGAAATAGTCCTGTACTATATTCCTTTATATCATTGGGAAATAATAATACATTGTTCTTTAAAAAATTTTGGCTCCAAAAGACAAAACTACTTTAACCTGATAGCTAAGGTGGAAAACTTCATTTCTCCAAATGAACTCTTTTCATATGTTGTTGCACATATCATCAAGTAGAGAAGGGACAGCAATGGAGCCAAACTGTACATCTAAAGGTTCTTCTACTCAAGAAATCCATTTACTTCAGCTAGTATCTTCCTCCTAAGGTTCCCACATCTCCAAAAAAACAGCACTGTGAATCATGAACCAAGTGTTTAGACATGTTCATGTATGAAACATTTTGCCTTCAGCTGTTGATGAGAAAGGCTTTATATAGAATCACTGGGAGAGTAGAGACAAATGCAATGAGACTTGTGGAGTGAGGGAGAAAGGACAGAGCTAGAGTTCAATTTATAGCATAAGAGACTTACTGGGATTTATAAGCAACGAACAAAGTGGGAGAACTGAGCAGATTATCACTAGGAGAAAACACCAGGGATAAAAAAAGGTTCTTACCAAACCCAATCAAACAGGCTGTTTATTGAAGACATATTAAATGATCAGATACCATAGAGGGATAGATGGAGGTAATGGCTCTACATCAATTTTGAGGAGATCAGTTATTAAAAAGAGGAATTTGTAGATTGGCATACCAGAGGTGTTTAAAGATGAATTTTCTAAATACAGATGAGACCTAGTAAGGTTTCAGTTAATGCCTCATCCAGCAGGAAGGCAGGGTGCCAAAAACATATTTAAAGAGACCTTATTCCTTGAATCTGGATTTATTTCCTTTCCTTCCCCCTCCTCCGTCCCACCCCTTCTTTTGCTTTTTCTTTTGTAATGACTAGAATCGTTTCTTTTCTTTATTTTTCATTTTGACAAGCTCTGAAATAAAACAATTCAGGACCAGAGATATTTCTTGGAGAAATGTCAACTTGAAATACAGTCTTCTTTGAAGCTTTGGTTTTGAGGCAATGTACTACCCTTCCTTATCCTTTAGCTTTTCTCCATTTGTTTGTGGATGTAATCTAACTTCTCATCATCCAGGATTTCTGTGCAGGCTGATTTATCTACTGTCCTGTAGCTCTGTTTGGGGCCTAGACTGTGATGAGAAGAAATGACAAAAGTTATGATATACATTGCTTCTCTGTTTTCCTAAGAAAGCCACTGACAGTCCACCTGTTTCTTGGATCCACTGTCCACTCTAAGACCTGAAGTAAAGGATGATTTGTGTAAGAGATAGTATCTTTGCCTTTGCAATAGCAGGAATTGTAATCATGATTATATTCCATGTATTTTTCTGAAATGCAAAGAAGGTGAACATGCCGTAAACACTTGTATAAGCACAAGAATTTATGATGGGACCAAGGGAACTTCCCATGTACCGGCTCAAGTATTGATCTTGTTAATGTCTTGTCAGGTTCCTTCTTGAAAAATACAGCCTAGACCTAGCTCTGGAGGGTATGAAAATACAAGTGTTGGGCCACTGGGATTAACTTTTTTGACATCCTTTAGTATAAAATTAATCTAATAAAAATATGGAAGACAAAATTAAGTCAAGTGTAACCCCAATCACCCTGGGGAAAAAAATCTCCAGGGAAAAGTATGTTGTATCTTATTTGCACAGCAACTTTCTTCCCTTCGTAGTTATAACCCTCCTTTCACTTGGAAGAGAAAGCAGAAAATTTTAATCCTCAACCAAGAAAAAAACTACCCTGGTGACATTTTGATAACAGGGGATTCCAGAGCTCCATCTTGAGTTTCACAAACTCTGTCCTGGGCTATTTCCCACTTACCTCTGTCTGCTGCATTTTCTTTTTTTTTATTCCATATATTTTTTATTTACATTTCAAATGATTTCCCCTTCCTGGCTCCCCACTCCCCAAAAGTCCCATAATCCCTCTTCCCTCTCCCTGTTCCCCCATCCACCCCTTCCTATGTCTCCATTCTGGTATTGCCCTATACTGCTCTACTGAGCATCTCCAGAACCAGGGACCACTCCTGCATTCTTCTTGGACATCATTTGATGTGTGGATTATGTCTTGGGTATTCCAAGTTTCTAGGCTAATATCCACTTATTAGTGAGTGCATACCATGATTAATCTTTTGAGACTGGGTTACCTCACTTAGTATGATGTTCTCCAGCTCCATCCATTTCTCTAAGAATTTCATGAATTCATTTTTTTTCTAATGGCTGAATAGTACTCCATTGTGTATATATACCACATTTTTTTGTATCCATTCCTCCGTTGAGGGACATCTGGGTTCTTTCCAGCTTCTGGCTATGACAAATAGGGCTGCTATGAACATAGTGGAGCATGTATCCTTATTACATGCTTGGGAATCCTCTGGGTTTATGCCCAGGAGTAGTATAGCAGGGTCCTCTGGAAGTGACGTGTCCAGTTTTCTGAGGAACCGCCAGACTGATTTCCAGAGTGGTTGTACCAATTTGCAACCTCACCAGCAGTAGAGGAGTATTCCTCTTTCTCCACATCCTCGCCAACACCTACTGTCTCCTGAGTTTTTAATCTTAGCCATTCTGACTGGTATGAGGCGAAATCGCAGGGTTGTTTTATTTGCATTTCCCTGATGACTAATGATGTTGAACATTTTTTTAAGATGCTTCTCAGCCATCTGGAGTTCTTCAGGTGAAAATTCTTTGTTCAGCTCTGTACCCCAATTTTTCACAGGGTTATTTGGTTTTCTGGGGTCTAACTTCTGCATTTTCAAGCACACTGTGCAGTTAGGGCCAGAGGGCCTCCACAGCTTGTCTATTCAGTGGTGATGAGAACACACTGTTAACATAGGTGACAGTCATCTTTTCCCATGGGTATGGCATAGGCTGTGAGGAAGCTGACTCAATATCCTCCAGGCTTGCAGATGGTAAAAACCAATGCTCACCAATATCACTAAGGTGATTCTTTAATAAACTCAGTTAGAACTACATAGTAATGCACAAAATCCAATTAATAGAGCTTTGACCTTTATATTCACTATAACCAGACATTCGATTTTTCTACTTGCTACTCAACCAGTGATTTAATTACCTCATATAGAGCTCAGTTGCTTCATTATAAAGTTATAGAAGCTGAATTTATCACTTTATAAACAGGGCAAGTTATTTCTTAAAAGCAATGTCCCCTCCAGTACACTGTTTAGAACTGATATTAGTGGACTTGTTACTTTCAGATCCACTCAGGTCCAGTCACTGCCCCACACCCTGAACAAAGTGTTACTTTATTCTTCCTGCCTGCAAAAAAGATTTTGAACATTCCCTAATTGTATTATTCAAGGTTTCTTTGGTAAATGAAAATACCCCTAACATAACTATCTCTCTACAAAAGGTTTGAAATTTAACCCAGAGAGTCAAGCATTAGTGCCATATACCTAGCATTGAGTGTAGGCATCAGCAGTTCTTAAGGCACTTGTAGAACATTTTATCTGATAAGCCGATCTGACCACTAAGGTCCTAGCTTAGTGGCCTTAAAGTGTCATGATTTGTTCTTCTTGCTATTCATAGACAAGCATACTTCTGAACTTAGATAACAGTTTTCCTGTTTGGAGCATCACTATAGCTTCCTCCCTGGTTAACAGTCTTTGGACATTATTTCTCAGCAACACTCACTAAGTTTTGCTGACATGTAACAAACTTCAATGAATCAAATGCATTGAGTCTACAAAAGAACCCACCGTGGAACTAACATAGAAAATCAACAGAATAGATTTTAGTATTTTGTGAATGTCCCTGTTTTAAAATAGGTATTCCGCTTTCCAAATAGGTTGCCAGCTGTTATCCCATTTGTTGACACTTTGGTGGAGTCAGATGCTCATAAGTTCTCAAGCAGCAGTTACTTCATAGTCACTGGACATGAAATATTTGCTTTGAGAATGGTGCCCTCCCGGATAGGCTGAATGTAAAGTCGGGTCTATAAGGATACTCACTCACAGGATAGCTTTTCCTTACTGAATATCAAGACTTCCTCTATGGTTCTTATTCATGGCAGCACAGAGAGTTTGATTTCCTGTATTGATGGAGGACTGAATCCCAACCATGCAGGTCAAGAAATATCTTGACCTTAAGTGATCCAGTGCCCTTTATTTATACATTTTACTAATCACTTCAAAATGTGGCTTGAACTTGAGACAAAAGTCAGAGATTGGGGTCAGAGGTCATAGGCATATCACATTTTTAGTTGAAGTTCTGAGAAGTCTGAGAATCTAGGTTAAACCTGTCCCTCCTGCCAAGGCATGTTTAACCCAATGAAATGTTAGAACACATTTTATCTAAAAATGAGTGGCATTACTTTCACCATATTTAGACATGTAGTCCTTGGGTTTCTATTTTCATTCTTGGTCCTTTACACATTAGGTCTGATTAGAACTTAGTTTGTTGGGTGGAAGCAAAGTATTCCAATGCTGTATTTAGAGCAGCCCATTGGATGAGTCAGAAAGGTGTGTAGAGAATTGGAAACGATCTGACTTAAAAGCACGGGGCCAGTGTTCTTGCTGTTAAGATATGTGGCTGTGGACAATGATTTACATACCCTAATGATCTCTTTTCAAGCCAACAAAAAGCAACAACATCTAACTACCTTGGAGTAAGTTTCCCAGCAATTTGGGGGCCCTTAAGACGCAACCTTTTTCTTGTGGTAGTGATGTGGAAAGAAGCATAATGAGATAGGGAACAAACTAAACAGAGGTGTAATACTTGCTGGATATAAATGTCAGTCTGGCCACTCTGAAACTCCAACCTCACCACAGACCTATTACCTCTTGAGGCCACAAGATGGGGCCCTGTAATAAACTGTGTTGGTCAGTCTGACCTAAAGATGGACTGCAATACTTAATTTTGAATGAGTGCACTAGGCCAAATGAGATAATCAAAGGTCTTCAATGATACTTAGATGTGTTCTTTTTATCTAATAGCTAACTCCACACATATTGCACAGACACAAAGGAAGCACACAATCTGCTTTTTAAAGCAGAACACTATAAACAGAATGTGTGATCATCTGGCAGCAATTTTTAAAATACATGAAGTGCAAACTAACCAGACAAAACTTAAAAGGTTCTGAGACAAGTCTTGCATTGATAAAGGGAGACTTGCTACAAACCAAAAATAATGTAAGTGGATGACAGACTCACAAGGTTGCATGACAAGAAAGACTTGGACTTTTGTGTGATCTGATGCCCTTCCTTACAGATATACACTGTCTGGAATTCACAAATAGGAATCCTTTGTCTTGGTCTTTTTTAGGCAGCTATATTAGAATAGAATGCTCTTTACTCTGTAAATTGTATAAAATGCTTCTCATCATTCTGGAATCTTCAAAACCCAAACACATGGCATATCTGGCCAGATCTTTCTTGCTCTATCATGATATGGCCCATAGTATCACTAGAGGGGCAAAGCAAATTTTCCAGCCCAGTTCTCTTTCCATTCTCACAAAGCCACCACCAGTGCCATCATGGGAACCCTATTCTCAAGGTCCTTTTAATCCTAATTACTTTCTAAAGGCCCCTTCTATGAATACCATGGATACATGGATTACAATTTCACTACAATTACCTTTAGGGGGGTTGTTTATTTGTATTTATTTCACTTGTATCTGTGCCTCATTCCTCATTCTATATTCATGTGGGCACAGTTACTTTACCTTGAAAACCCCATAGTAAATAAGGAGTAATAGCCTGAGGAGCTTGACTTCCCTCTGTAGCAAGAATGATCTGAGGATGAGAAAGCAAATGGAGGTATGTCTAGAAGCAAAGCAATCAGAGAGGCACATTGTGCTGTCCATGGCAACAGCTTGTCCGAACACCTCACATCATATCAGAGAGCCTGAAATAGACTCTCTTTTTATGATCTCCACATTAAGTTATGAAACTACATAGAAATGTCAAAGGTAGGAGAACATGCAATTAACCCATCTAAAGGACAGTGAATGAGATTGGCAATTACTGTTCAATAAGTGAGAGTGGCTGCTGCCACCTCCTGCTTTGCTTGCTTCATTTTGGTGTCTTTCATAATAAAGGCTTTTCACCATCTCTCAAACCAGGAGGTCATAGAAGGCCTTGATTCAACAGTGGTAGGAAGCAGGAGCTTTGGGAGGTCTCAGTTTCTTGGGTTGGCAGTTCTCAGACTGATTTTCAAAGGAAACTTGTCTACTGAGTCAAGTTAGTGATGAAAGCCCCAAGTCCAAGAAAACAGACCAGTAATGAATATACTGGAACTGGTATAGATAGTTAAGATCCAGGCAAAGCACATACTGTGGTTCACTGAAAACTAGAGCACAGGGTTATTGGAATAATTAACAACAGAAAGAAGCTCATTGAATAGTTGCATTATTGGCTCTGATTCTGCAGTTCTCTCAACACTCTTTACCACTCGACACTAAAGCTCCTCTTGTTAAATAGATAGATAGCGTTCTCATCCCTGCACTTATATTCATTCACATGACGCTTCATCCAGTGGGAGTTAAAGGGAAGTGACTGTGCGTATTCACAGCATTACTCAATTCAGCCCAGAGGTTAGGTTAGAACTGCCTGTTTTGTAACTTCGTTCTTTCTTTGTTGTTGTTCTTGCTGTTAAAATTCATGCTTTATTACAGGGTGAAAACACACTGTGGTGGTGCATGAAGAATGATAAACAGGTAAGCCAGGGCCATGCCAGACAGGTTACATCAGCCAGTCCCCAGCTTCCCCCATATTGAGCAATCATAAGTAACCCTTGCTTTAGGATGCTGAAGTTTGGAAATGTTTATTGTATAGTATCATGGCAGTCAGCAGTAGGACTACTTTAGAATTTTCAGTTGAATGCTCATGTTTTGTTCATGATTTTCCAAGTATCATCTGGTAGGAAATAGTGTGTTAACGAATCAAGTAGGCCACTAAAACATATCACCAATATTATATTGAAAGTATTCTCTCACACATAACCCACACTGTGTAGGAAAAATAAAATGAACTGTGAGTATTAAGTTCTTGGAGAGATAGTTATGAAGTTGTTTCATTTTTAATTCAGCCTCCTGTGTTATGCTAATTTTCCATGCTGATGGTATAGATAAGGCACTCTTCAAGTAGCTCATTTGGAGTCCTGAATAACTGTGCCTGCATATTAAAGCAATGATTCACCATCTATCCTTTGGAATGTTCTAGTGTTTTTGTTGTTTTTTAAACTTTGGCTTACATCCAAACACTTTAAGTAGATACCATTAGCTTTAATTTTCTTAGAAACTAAAGCCATCCTAAATTTTGCCCTTGGTATACCAGTCCTAATGATTCCATTGAGGATCAAGAAGATATAAACTCTCTTTACACAAGGGATGCCAAAGAGACATACTTCAAAAAAAATCCTGTCAGCAGCCTAAGGAGTGCTCGTCTTTCAGGACTTCCACTCAAGGAAAGCCATATCCTGCCTTGATGGAAAAGAATTTCAGGAGGAGTCAGAGTACAGTTAGTGAATTCATCATGATAATGGAAAGAACACTTTAAAGTATGGAGAGTTAGAGAGAGATGTGGGTGTGTGTTCTGTCTCACAGCTTGCGTGTATGGATACTGCTTGAGCAGATAATTTGGGGGAGGTGCTCAGCTACATTACATTGTTGGAATCCTAGGCTTGTGGAACACTGGCACCCACTGAGGGTAGAAGAATGCAGCTTAAGATGGGGGTCCCAGCCAGGGTGAGAAAAGGTGCAGACTGAGGCCAAGGTTGTGAATCCCATACTCCTAGGCACCCAAATGATGCTGGGAACCAGGATGAGTTGAGAACAGGGGGTCATACAGGCTACTGACAAGTCCTGGGATAGGGGAGACTGGGAATATGACTTAGCTAAACAGTGAGGGTTCTGTGTGTGGAGGGGCCTTCTGTGAGAGACTTAGGTGACCTGGTTCTATATGATGATGGCTTCCCCCATGGCCCACAATTGGTTCTTGATGAGAGAGACAGTCTTTGTTCAAACTATTTATTCATAGTGGAAAATGGATGCATACAACTTACTCAGGGTGGAACAGAGATTAAATACCTTTTGAAGGAAAGAATGTCCAGGAAGAGAAGCTTTTTGTCTAATTCCTTGGGGCTGGCTCATCTAGATGCCTCATTAGTATGGAGAACTCTATGCTCTGTGCTGTGTGACTAGTTGTCATGATCCTCATTTGGAGTGTTATGGTTACATCCTTCAGGATAGGATTATGTCAGGAGAAGATGAAATGCCTACTGTCCTGAGATACAAGAGATGCCGAGGTTTCAGAGTCTACTCAACCTTCCCAGTTTTTGTCTGGTAACACAGATCCACTTGTACTACAAAGCGACATGCTTAGGAACATTATAGTAGACACACACACACACACACACACACACACATAAACACACACAGTGAAAGAGAGAGAGTTAGAGAGAGAGAGAGAGAGAGAGAGAGAGAGAGAGAGAGGTGCCTTAGGGATTCTTAAATTAGGGGTGTGTGTATGTGTTCATGTGTGTGTATATGTACATAGATGATCCTGTAGCTTTTAAAGTTATATTTCACAAAAGATGCAAATTGTTAAAAATTAGGCAATTCCAAGTGAAAGTTAAAATTATGTAAGATGAATGAATTGACTCATTTTTCTTAATGATTTTCTTTTTATAGGTGAAATTTAAGGTGGTTTGAATAAGGTGCATGTTTAGGCTTAGCAGTGAGAATGTCCTATCATAGTATAACTCCAGAGCTTGATGCAGATGTTCTGATCCTGAGTCTATAGAGCTCCCTGGTTCTAAGTGCCCCTGCCTGTGATATGTTTAGGAAAACATGCATCCTCTCTCTAAGCAATTTTGGCCTTATTATTTGCAGTAAATAAAGTTTCTGTACTCTTAGTGAGTAATAAAACTAAACTGGATTTCATAGTGAAGTATTTCTTTTCTTTCTCATGCTTCATAATTTACACTATCTTCTTATCCTGTCTCACATCTGCTGACATAATAAGACAATATACTTAAGGTGGGGGACCAGAGATTTAGAATGAGTGAGGCTATTCAGGAACTCTTGAAAAGACACATGATACATATTGATCCTTCAACAAAACTGCTGCTCGTGGGGGAAGGGGTCCTCCATGCTCTGGTCACAGTTTGAATTCAGAAAGACCACAGATCTACAGATCAATAGACACAAGAGAGATAGCATTAAAGAAGTCCCCTAGAGCAAACAATTTTTCTTAGGCCATTATCTATGGCTGTAACAGAATACATAAGGCCAAATAATTTCTAAAGAACATAGATTCATTTGTTCCCTTTCCCAGAAGCTAGGAAGCTTAAGAAGAAGGTGCTGAATCTGACGACTGGCCTCCTAGAAGACAAAGCCTGACAGCTGTAATAAAGTTATTTTTCCCAAGTCACACAGCCATGGGCATCATTGAACAGCATTGTAATGTGTTCTGGTTTCATTTCTGTTGCTGTGATAAAATACTCTGACAAAGAACAAGGGAGGGAAGAAGAAAGAAAAGGTTTATTCAGCCTACAGCAGGTTACAGTCCATTACTGTGGGGGAAATTAAGGCAGAAACTCAAGGCATCACATTTACTCTGAAAAGCAAAGAGAGTAATACATAGACCCTTCCTTACTTGTTGCTTGCTGTCAGCTAGCTTTCTACTCTCTTAGGTTTTTCAGCACCCAATGCCTAGGAAATGGTATTGAGTGATCTCTTCTTCATCCATCAAAGAACAGTCACGCCACACTCTTCTCACATCAGACATGCCAAAGGCCAATCTGGCTTCAGGGAGACTGTTTCTATGTAATTTTAAGTTATATCAAGTTGACAGTTAAAACTATCCAGCCCACTGTGGTGAGCTACAAAATACTTTTGCACTTCAGCCATAGGAATAAAATAAGCAAAAGAATAAAATGCTAGCTAGGTCTGTGGTAATTAATGGTAGTGAAGCTGTTAATAGTTCTTTAACAGAAGGGGTGAAAATCATAAGACCTTCACCTGAGGTTTCAGTCATAGCTCCATCACCTCACAGCTGCATAGGTGAAAGGTTGACTGGGAATAGGAATTGCAGTAATACTCATTTTGTGAGGCACCTTTGTTTGGGACATGCTTTTTGATGGTGGGGCTGCCTTTAAGATGTTTATGCTCCTGCTAGAAACCTCTCATTTATACGCTTGTAAATAATTCTAATTCGTTCATTGGAATTGCCAATGGATTTTGGAGGATATTTTACTTTGCTCTTTTATTGGTTTCCTATCTAGAGTAAGAAAAAATTTGTTTACATCTTCTCAGAGAAAGTCATACAACAGAACCCCAACTTATGAATGTGGGAGACACATGCAGACCATAGTGCACTTGCAGCATTAACAATGACACATCTGAAGATTCTCATCCTTCAAAGAGAGTAGAGAGCTCCAAAATAGAAAAGAATGATGGACACTCCAAGGAATTGCAACCATAGCTTCTGCCAGTTATGTCGGCTTCCTGTCTCAACTTGTCTTATTTCTCCTCCACACTGGCCACACTCATATCTGTCTCTTCAAACTTCTCATATTTACTGAAAATTCCTCCTTAAAAGTCATATCTACATATTTATGTGTTCTATTATGAATATGCAAAGGAGGTTACATACACATTGCCTGAGTATGCATGATGAGACAGAGGACAACTTGTGGGAGTTAGTTTTCTCCTTTAACAGTGCTGATTTTGTATATCAATCTCAGATAACCGGGTATTCAGATCTCTTCTGTCTTTCCAGGTATGCATACTTCCACATGATTCATGTTATAAAAACTCCAGCCACAAAACACCAGTCATAGTACATTGTCTACTTAGCCATGATGGTAGGTGTCATCTGAAAACTTGAACACCAACCAGACCTACTTCCTCTCAACCATCTTTAAGACCCTTCAAATAAAACAAGCAAAGTGGTAGCTCTTTAATGGGTTTGACTAAAACATTGTCATCAGCATTTGCCTAAATGATACATCTCCCCTTTCCTACTTGGTGTTTCTAGCCATAGTTTCAGACTGAGTGGTCACAGAAGCTCATGCACACCATCTACTTATGAGGGTGGATTTCATCTGCCATCTGTTCTCTAGAAGTTTCCTAGCCTAGACACAGATACTCTGCTTTTCTTTCTTTGAAGTACTTGGAATAATTGCATAAGGAAAATTTCAGTTTCTTTTTATTTATCCAGTTCAAACAATTTTACTTGTGTATTTATCACAAGACAAAGACACAGAGGACCAAATGTTTGCATTTTGCAGGATACTTGGCCTGACATTATGAATCTGGTCTATAGAGAACTGGATGATGTACACAGCAAGGATTAAAGTATGTGCTTTGGTTTTGGAGGCTTTTGTGTTTTACCAATGGAATCTTGGTTATTGTTTCTCCAAATTGGTCATATGTATTTATGCATGAGAAACATACTTCACTTCTGATAGTGGAAATTTTTCGTCATTTTTATGGGAATATTGGAGAGCTGCACAA
Source organism: Apodemus sylvaticus (assembly GCF_947179515.1). NCBI lineage: Eukaryota > Metazoa > Chordata > Mammalia > Rodentia > Muridae > Apodemus > Apodemus sylvaticus. The sequence continues at coordinate 133,927,784 of NC_067476.1, read as the reverse complement.
GATGGACTACTTCCAACAATGAAGACAGTACATAAGGGTTTTCATTTCAAATGGTTTTATCACAAAAATTATTGAAAAATTTAAGGTCAAAGGTCTTACTGAAATCTCCCTCACCATTCTGCATGACAACCAGTGGCTCATAGAGGAATGTCATGCAATGACATTCATGGTGAATTTGAGAGACCAGGTCTCTACTCAGGCTTCAGTTAATAGAAAATTTCATTTACCTCCCCTTCTGAGGTCCAAGATGTAATATCATACAACTCTCCAAATGACCTTGCACTAATGGAAAATGGGAAAGACTCAAGAAACAGGCATATCTCAGATCTGGTAAGGTAAGTTTGGAGAAGAAGGAGGATAGAAAGGCCCTTTATACCAGAGCCATGTAGGAAGGGAATGAAAGATCTTCAAGAGTGAGGAGAAGCTTGATCATGACTATTTGAAGACCCCAATGACATTCAGGGCATCAGTGAGCACCCAAGGGACTCCAGGGAGTTTGAAGAGGCCAGCTCCACTGTGAAAGTCTCCAATGATTTTAGGGATTCTTTATTAATTAGAAAAACTCACACTGGCTTTTGGAATAGGAGAGTACAGTCAGGGTAAGAAACAGAAACACTAAGAGATAATTTGCTTAAAAAAATCAAACAAATGGGACAGCAAGAAGATATAGTTAAGAAGGCAGGTGGCAGCATCAGAGAAAGGATGGGGCAATGTGGGGAAAAATACTTAAGATCTGTCTATACCTGTAATTCTAGCATCATGGTAGAAGCAGAGGGACTGAGAGCCTGAAGCCAGCTTGGGAATGAGAACACAAATAAAGCACATGATTTTATTATTTCATCCTATAATTATGCTTTTGAAAATCAAATTTTTGAGATAAGACTTTGAGAGATGTCTTCATTTTAATGGATGAACATATAATTTCTACTAAACATTAATAAAGAAGTAGAATTTTAAATTTAGTAAAATATTGAAAATAAAAATAAATAAAGACACATGCTCCATTATATTTATAGCAGCCTTATGTATAATAGCCAGAAGCTGGAAAGAACCCAGATGCCCCTCAAAGGAGGAATGGATACAGAAAATGTAGTATATTTACACAATGGAATACTACTCAGCAATTAGAAACAATGAATTCACAAAATTTTTAGGCAAATGGTTTGATCTGGAAAATATCATCCTAAGTGAGGTAACCCAGTCACAAAAGAATACACATGGAATGCAATCTCTGATAAGTGGATATTAATTAGCCCAGAAGCCCTGAATACCCAAGGTACAAATCACATAACAAATGACTCCCATGAAGAAGTATGGAGAAGGTCCTGATACTGGAAAGGATTAATCTAGCATTGGAGGGGAATATAAGGACAGAGAAAAAGGAGGGAGGTGATTGGAGAATGGATGGAGAGAAGAAGGTTTATGGGACATATGGGCAGGGGGGGATCCGGGAAAGGGGAAATCATTTGGAATGTAAACAAAGAATTTAGAAAATAAAAATAAAAAATTATATAAATTTTTAAAAATAACATTCTGTTTTCTCAAAAAACAAATCCTGGGAGACACCACGTGGTTTATGTGACTAAGAGATTTTTTTAATAAATGTGATAATGAAGTTCGATTTCCCACATGATAATATTAAGAAATTCCTGGAATATAGATGAAGCATACCTTTGTGTGTGTGTGTGTGTGTGTGTGTGTGTGTGTGTTGAGAGGGATAGTGTTCAAAGAGGATTAATAAAGAAGAAAATATTACTGCAAATGTGGGTAATGTCATCCTATGAGGTTGCGTTCAAGAAAAATAAAAAGATAAAAGAGAGAAGGTAAGGTGAGTGTTATCCCTTCTCTAATTCCTGACTCACCAAGGTATGCTCAAACAGCTTCCTGAAACACAGACAAATGTTGCTCCCTGCGCCATTTTGTCCTTGCAATGATGGACTATATATGTGTAAACCATAAGCGAAAATGAGCCCCTCTTACTTAAGTTGATACTTGTCAGGTTTTTGTTCGATCTTAGAACTGAGACAAATAGCTACAACTCCTTTCTGCATATGTTATCATTTTGTTGTATTCTGAATGTAGGCTAACCTACTGATGTTACCCCTAAATGTTTATAACATGACTCTTAATCACATTGATATTGTTCAGAAATAAAGGAATGGGGATTTTAAGAATAGTGAAAAGCTGAGACATTAGGATTCATGAGAGTAGGCTTGGGGTCAACAAAGTACAGAGGCAGGCAAGTACAGATGGCAGATGGCTTATCTTGTTACCAAAGATTTGGGAACACAAGCCCAGAATCTGGAAGTCCCAACAAGCTAGGCTTGGCCACTACTCACCAAACATTAAGTAGAAGAGGAATGGTGAAGAGTAGAGAGGGGGAAATGTATTGAATAGGAGCAAAAAGAGGGGTCTAGTAACCCCAAGTTGTCCTTTGGGTTGGAGACATGAGCTCTAGGTTTAAATAGAAGATAAATTGAGGCTTTAAATAAAGAAAATTATGCACAAAAGATGTGTATAATTAAGCAATTTTTTTTGCAGGATTTGGCCCCACAATCCATTGCAGCTTCTCTGGTTCAGCAAGGTGGTCTTATCCTATGAAGGTTTTATCACCATCATAACTTGAACTAAGCAATTTGATGGATTCCCACAAAATGATCACTTCTACTCTAGGATGGAGGCTTGCTCTTATAAATCGCCATCAATGTGCAAGGCTGTGTGTGTGCCTCTGTGTGTGTGTGTGTGTGTGTGTGTGTGTGTGTATGTGTGTGTGTGTGTATGTATGTGTGTATGTCTGTGTGTCTGTGTGTCTGTGTATGTGCACCTCTGTGGTGGGAGGGGGCACAGGGGTTCTCTCCAGTGAGGATCTAGTGTTTCAGGAATACATGATTCAAGAGGAAAGGTTGGGGACAATAGGCAGAGAGACACAAAATGAAAGCAGGAAGAACAGGTTTTAGTCTTCTTTATGGGTCCAAATGAGGAGTCAGTGCTTTCTAGCAAAGGCGAATTCAAAGTGCTGGGTTTAGTCTCATTTGCAAGTGCACCCAAAAGAGTAGATTCAGGTGCTGAGCAGTAATTCCTTAAGCCTCAGTACTTCCTTACCAGCAAGCATCCCGCTATGAGGTTCTTGGCTAAGATGAGCTACTTTTATAAAGAGAAAGTGCCCATAGTGCAGAGCAGCCTAGACAAGGCATTGGAGGTTTGTCAGCAGGGCTTATTTGGGCATGAAGGCACATTTTGTAGCCTGGGTAACTTGTGACAGAATGAGGGTTGAGGACTATGTCTTCCTCTGGTTTGTATTCCCACTGTACATCCATGAAGTGGGCTTGTTGTAACCTACCTTATTGTCCAATCCTGAAAAATCCAATCTGTTCCAAGGAAAAGTGCTATTTTGAAACCTGTGCTGGGTTAAAATTGGACCTGATTTTATGTTCATAAAGGCAATTCAATTTCTGGTGTTAATTCCTTTACACCTGAATGAAAGCTAGTTAACCACAACTGTGGCCATTTCTTTTTTAACCTGTTTTCATTAAATCAGAGGTAAAATTAACTTTACATATGCCACTGCATTTTTTTTTACCTGTTTTCTATCTTTTAGCTTCTTTGAAAGTGACACTGTGACACCTTGTGGAGAGCATACCTTTCTGGGTTGGACTCCCCACAAGATAACTGGAGATAAGTGTGAGTGGTGTGAGGTGGGGTTGCTTTCAAAGGTGTCCAATGCCTCATGATCACAGAATGGGGAAGTGTGTATAGATGGGTGGGAAGCAGAGGAAGAGGAAAGGAAGGTAGGAAGAGGGATGAAAAATGTCCACAGAGAATAAAGTGCCAGTTGTCTCCCATTCAAAAATATGAATGGAATAATCCCACTCCTGTAGTGGTCTGGAACCTTCTATAGCAATCCTTAGTCAAGACAAACAAACAAACAAACAAAACAAAACAACAAAAATCCCAAATCAACCCAAACCAAACCAAAATAAAAAATTGCCCCATAGACTTGCCTACAAGCCATCTGCTGGAGGCATTTTCTAGTTGAGGTTTCCTCTTCTAAGATGACTCTAGCTTGTATCAAGTTGCCTAAAAACAAACTAGCACATTTCTCCATTTTGAATGAGACTTTAAAGTTGTTAATTCCTGAGAACAAGAGAAAGGTGGAGACCTATTATGGAGCTTATATTGTCTCTCACCTGAAAGAATAGAGAAGTCTGTGGGGCCATTTTATTGATAATTGTTAGTGCCACTACTGGGCAGGTAATATTGAGAGGTATGATAAAGGTAGTTTAATGTAGCCTGGATTACAAGCATGTAAGCAGGATTCTACCATGGTCTCTGCTTTAGTTTGTGCCTCCAGGTTCCTGCCGTGAGTTCCTGCCCTGGCTCCCCTCCACAACATACTATTCATGTAGAAGTGAGTTAAATAAACCCTTTTCTCTCAAGTTGCTTTGGTCACTGGGCTTATCACAACATGATAAAGTAAATTAAGAGAAAAAAAGATTTACAAAGACATTTTGCTTTGCTTTCTTATACCTGATGTTACCATTTTTAAAATTGCTATTAGGCAGTGTGGGAAGACAAATTTCAAAAGTCAAAACAAATATAAAGTTAAAAAAATGAAATGCTATTCCTTTGTGAAGAGAAAAAGGCCAAATGTACTTAGATTGGATTCCACAAACCAAAACCAGGCATCCTCTCTCTCTTGGCATGGTCCCACTTAAGAAATCATCGCAGTAAGGAACTACAACGTGAAGACTTCCTCTTTTCTGGCTTCGCTTTGCTAGCTTCATATACAGCTGCTTTGAGGTTTCACTGATTCCTCCAGTTACTTGATGTTTCAGATTTTCTGTTTTCTAAAATCTCTTGCATAGCTGATGATGGTATACAGCTATAGTCGAAGTACTTGGGAGACAGAGACAGGAAGACTGTAAGTTCAATGCCACCTTGGGTTCCATAAGACTGGGCCAAAACAAAAGAGAAATTTCTTTAGGATTTTTTGCTTATATGACCATAGTATAAGAGTAATCACTTAAATCAATGGGTCAGAAACATTTTTGATTCTCTGATGTCAGAGTTCTTTTGATTACTTTCCTCCCCCAATTCTTACCCAGAGTTATAATTACTAAAATCTCATGATTTAAAACAGTTGAATCTCAAAGTCATCCATAATTGCAGATGATTCTCTAATGCTGTCTATTCACTCCTTTAACTTTCTTTATTCAGATCTCCATTTGACATCTAAATATCTACATCTATCTCCAGTGTCTTTTAACATGTTTCAATTAATTGCCAGATATTCATCCCACATTTGAGTTCACAAGGAATTTGAGATGCTCAGGCATCACAAAGTCTACAGAGTGCATATTTCATGGTAAAATGAGAAGCTGAAAAGATTTGTATCGGGTTATAACAACCCCTCGCTAGACCTTAACACTTAAACATCTTACAGTCTCAGCACAGCCACACTGGGGAAACAAGATGAAATCAAAGGAAAAGTTGAAAAACAAAAAACAAACAAAAAAATCTGAATCCAAACTTATAACATCTTTTCTGATTATGAACCTGGCCCAATTGGTTGGTCCTTGGTGTCAACCTGTTCTATGACAAAGTAAATCTAGCATACTGAAGGACAACTAGCTGCTTGGTAGTTGAGCTCTAAGGATGCATGAGTTGGAAGCCACTGCAGGAATTCCTGGTGTGGCAGGACTCCTAAATTCCTAAATCAAGAGAACATGTTCAGGTTCTGGTATGGTAAGCTTTTAATTACTGTAATAAAATAAAAACAGTTTCTGAGGTTTTCATCAGTAATCACTTTGTTCTATTGCCTGTGGACATAACTCGAGGCAGGCAACAAGGTGGCAGCTGCTACCTGGAGAGAAACTAACTTCTTGAGAAGCAAGAAGTGGAAAGAGAGGGAAATTAGATTCGGATATTCCTTCCTTTCTTTCCACCAGAATCTACCTGTCGAGAGTTACATCACAACGCTGGATCAAGCCTTGTGATGTAACTCTTGATCCAGCATTGTAGAGGAATACCAGGACAGAGAAAAGGGAGGGGGAAAATAGGAGAATGGATAAAGAGAAGAGAACTTATGGGATATATGGTGGGGGTACAGGGAAAGGGGAAAGCTTTTCAAATGTAAAAAAAGAATATAGTAAATAAATTTAAAAAACTAATGGAATGATTAATAAAAAATGCACATCCTCAAAAAAAGTGTTACATCACTTTCCAATAATTGCTTTGTCAGAAGCTTTGAACCAAGCTATTCATGCTCAGTTCTTTAAGTCGCACTCAAGATCTCAGTTATAGACATTCTGTAAGCTGAGGTTCCACAGATGTTACATAACTTGGTGTGATGTTGCATAGATGCAGTTCCCCCAGATGTTTCATGTGTGGAGTCATTACTTCATGTATTTCTGGTTTTGTTGTCCTTACCCTAGGAAAGGACCACCTAAGTCTGCTATGCCTTCTTTCTAAGGAAAATTCTGTGTGAACATACTAATCTGTCTCATCAGGGTACTTTTTGAAGAATTGTGTTACTGCCTGTCATATACCCATGTCTAAGAAGAAACAAATATCTGCACATGTCATCAGAAAAAGACCTAGATCAAAACAAAAACATAAGAATGACAGTATAGGACAAATATGATTAGTGATTAATTAAAAACCATTTTGAATGTAAAATATGCTACTAGGCACCAAGGACTGACATATGGTTGGAGAGCAGAGGCATTCAGAGAAAAGTATATTTCAGAAATAGTTAAAAACTAAATAAAACCCCAGGCTCCTCAGAGGATGGTCTGACCTTCATTATGGCAAGGAAAACTCATTCTAGACAGTCTGGCCAAGAGATAGATGGGTTGTAAATAGCAGAGACTAACTTAATTTGAAATTAATAAAAATATATGGCCCCAGAAGGGCAGAAAATATGGAGGATGGATGGAGGGTGAAATAAAAGCACCCTGAAAATACATTTGAACAGAGCTAAGCGTTGGATAATGAAGTAAGGTTTGGTATAGAGCATGCCTGTCAGATTAACTGAGGAGAAGGCAGGGATGTGGGTGGCGTTATAATAACAAGATAATGGAGCCCTTCTGACAAAGCAGCTGAGATGTGTGCTATTCAGTAGCTGCAAGTGCATACTGAATGGAGGAGCTGGGCTCAGAGCACGTTTATTCCTCATGATCAATAAAATGTAACAAATTTAAGCCAAGCATAATACCACTTCATTTAGTTTAACAGCTTGGAGGAAGGAATAACCAGGACAGTGAAAATGACTGGGTCTTGGCAATGTGCTGAAGGGCTAATACGGGTGAGATCTTTTCTCTCCTTGGCCTCAATTTACTTATCTGTGTAATGAGCATTGGACAAGAATCATGTAAACTTCCATGAGGTAGGTGTTCTAAGAACGCTTACAATTTGTAAGTAATATTTATAATTTGCATGTATAATTTTCATGTCAGCTTGTTTGTTTCCTTAGACTCCAGGGGCATATGAGGCATGAAAGAGATTAAACTCCATATAAGTAAACTGCATCCTAATTCACTGATACTAAGTTGTTTAGTGGACAACTGTAGAAAATGGGTCCTTTACTATCCTTTTCCCACTCGGACCCTTAATATTTGAGATGATTGAATATGAGGATAAATATTCACACATAAACCTAATGTGAACAGTTTATAATTTAGAAATAACAGGAAAACTGAGAATAGGGAAGTCAGAAAGGACAGAGTTTTGCTTAGTCTAGGCTGTCCTTGTCTTATAGCTACTCAGTCCTGAGACTAACTAAATCCTGTGATGCCCACTTATTGTACCCAGTTTCTTGAGAGAGATAGTAAGCTATTTATGGCGTCAGATCATGCCCTCCTTTGTCTGTTAAAGTTCGCTTGCCTCTCAACTTGACAATTGACTTCCAGTGTGAGTTTTGATGAAATGAACTACACAAACTTTAGCATTTCTTCAGTTGGATTTTTTCAAAACTATCCCTACTTGGTGTGTGTGTGTGTGTGTGTGTGTGTGTGTCTGTGTGTGTGTGTTTCTATGCATACAGATAGTTTTTCTGGGGGGAACCCTAGGAATCATGAGTAAGAGGAATGAAAGATGTATGGATAGCAGTGTTGATAAGTCTACTGTTATGTCCAGCTGTGGCCAATCCATTGAGGAAGCACACCAACAGCACCTTTGAATCACCACAGCATTTATTTATTCAGGTATGTTTGTCCCTCATCAGTTGAGAGAAACTTTGGGCCATAAAATTCAGAAGATTTTTGGCCCTGGACCAGACAAGATTCTGTGTGCTAGAGAAACAAAAAGATATAAAAGTAGGATACAGTCAGGATACAGGACATCCCAGACCATCTTAAAGAGCAAGAAAAGAATTTCATCGCTATAGCTATACCTGGAGGAATAGGCAACTAGCGCTCTTATCCCTGTTTCTAGGCACTTATATAACCACCTAGATTTTGTAGAGAATAGATAAAAGTAGGAGACAAAATGCATCCCCATGCCTCCCTTCCCACATAATTACTTAGAATTCTTAGAATCTCTTATTGAGGATTAATGGAGAAGGTATCAGGGGCTGAGCTATGCACTTGCTTCTACAGAAGGATTAGTCACGTTTCTATCAGTTGATGCAATGTCAGCCTTTTTAGCCATGCCTTTACCTCTGGGTGACAGTTAAGTTTCTCCCCTTTGTAGGGGAAATGATTATACCTCCAAGCCTAAAGATAGGCATAGTCACAAGAGGTTTGACAAATAGCAAGTAAACACCACGGCTAGGATGGTGGTTATCTTGTGGTTCAGTTATAGACCCAAGCCATCATAGGATACATAGTGTTTTAAAGCTCTTAAAGCTGGACAGAACTAGACAGGCAGTCTGTGTCTTTGAAAGAAATCACTTCAGGGTATTCCGTAGAAAAATAAGGGACTAGTGGAGACCCAAAATGGCAGACACTTGACCATCTAGGAATAAAGAATACAAATGCAGAATGAGGCCAGGGTTGGGAATAGCCCAGAGGGCTGGGTTTGAGAAGAGGCTCTATGGTTGGTTTCGAGGGTCAGATTCCATGGGTATAGTGTTTAGAGAATGACATTGATAGTCCTACTTAGGTAATAAAGGCTAATTTAGGACATAAAGCCTGCAACTCTTGTGTTCCTCACTCTTTACATTGACAGAGTAGCCTTTAAGCAACCACACAGCACCTTTTCTGAGTTATGAACATGTGTTGCAGAGGAGCAATATAAGTTCTCACTACTCTTCTGTTGTTGCTTTCAGGCCAGCAGCATGAGCATCACCAGGGGGCATGGATAGAGATGCAGATTCATGATCACAGTGCCATCTTAGTTAATGTGATTGGGAAAATTCTTGTGGACATCCCATCTACGGTTCCAGGTGTGAAAACTGTGTTCAGGTTCAGGCTGTCTTGAAGCACCTGGAGTTCTCTGATTCCTATTCTATCCCCATGAGGCTCATTCACAGGATTTCCCTCCAGGCGGTGCTCTCTATTAGGCAGCTGTTAGATTTTGAAGACATTTCTGAACATAAGCAAAAGGTTACAAAAAATCTGTCTAGAGCCTAAGATCTCTAACTCTACTGAACAAGCACCACTAACATAGCAGTCTTTGAGCTGGGAGCTGGACCATTTCAGAAAGAACTGATTTTGTTGCAATCCTAAGGATAATCATGCATCTACTGAGGCCATGATGACAGCTTATTCATCTAGAATGGGAGCCTTGTACCTCTGCTAGTGAGAAACTTATTAGTCAGTAGCCTCTCTAGTCAGTTGGCCTCTCTAGCCAAGTACAAAAGGTGATGACTTTTCAGAAATGTGACCCAAAACCACAAAATTACTGTTACTAATGAAAAACAACAACAACAAAAATAAAACAAAGAAACCACCACCACTACCAACAACAATTATGGAGCACAGCCTCCACTCCCTCTTCTTGGAATGCAAACAGGAGAAATCATGGTTCCTGTATATGAAGCATATACTTCTCACCTATGTTAAAATTATGCCTGCTGTTGTAGTTTAAATATAAAATGAACCAACTGATTCATGTTTTGAGAGCGTAGTCTCCATTTGTGAGGTTGTTGAAACAATAGGATATGGGTTCTAGGTAGAGAAATATATCATTGGTGTGGCAAGTTCTTGGGGGTGTCTTTTCCTTAGCCTCCTCCTGTAACATGCCACTACCTTTCTACCAAGACATTGAGGACAGCCCCTGCCATGGGCTCCCATCACTCTGATGTTCTGCTCCTGTGCATGGCAGCAAGCAACTATGGAGTGAACACTCAGTGTCAACATGAGTTCTTTGTCTACCAAGTTGTTCCAGCACGTATATTACTGTCAAGTAACAGGAACATAAAAGCCACTAACATTTGAAAGAGTGTAGTATGAAAAGAAATATAACTAGTACAATAAAAGATAATGAACTTAAATCTTTCAGCTTAAATTTTCTAAAGTTGTAGGCCAAGGATCTTTTACCTAATTGGTGCTTTAAAACCCTTAAGTACTTAAAATATAAGGCTCTCTGGGTCACCTATATTCTATTTATATTTTCACAAATGGCTTATTATATCTTATATCTTAAGGAATTAGAAGAAATTATTTGAAATAATATCTTCAAAGATAAAAGGAGCTATGGAAAAAGTACAGAGGTAGTGTACTTCCACAGAATCTGAGTCACCTGGGTTATAGCCCCAGCACATACAGTCATAGACACACACATGTGTGTCTGTATTTGTGTGTCTGTGTGTGTCAATGCACATGCCTACAATGAGAAAATAATTAAAAGAAAAACAAAATGAAAGTAAGCCTGCTGCTAGCAGCCTAAGAAAGAATTGCTCCTTTGGGGCTAATAGAACTAAAGGAGGAAGGTGGAGACTTTGGAACCCATATCCTGCCATCCATAGTCATGGGAGATCTAGGGACTGAAATTTCCATCCTTGAAGCTTTGAAACAGCTGCCACAAGTTCTCACTTGAACTCCCCTTTCCCAGCCTAGTTGTAATTCTCTAAAGATTGTTCCATCAAAGTGATGTGAGAATGACACAAGATACAAATGGGGAAAGAAACAAAAATAGGTCACCATGACAATTACTATTTATCCTGCTAACAAATATTTCCCAACACTTCACGCTTTCCATGAATTTTTCACAGCTTCCCTCTTTTGATTAGGGCACTTAGTAAGGACATTACATACAGACACATGATATATGCCCATACCTCTGTGGTTCCACACTCTCTCGAACGTATCAGTCAGCACACCTGCTCTGGAGCAGATGGCTGGAAACTGGTTAGTTCTTTTATCACTTGAAACAAACAGAAACAGGATTCTCTAGAATGGGGCCCAGAATGCAGAGAATGACAAAGACACAAGTCAACTACATGGGCCTTTGTTTGCATCTACTGCCTAAGTGTGCAGTGTACAGTGGCTGAGCCACTACCCAGGAGTGGCTTCATAGGCTCTAAATAAGTTTAAGTTTGAACAAGTCAGCCCCTCAGTGACCCTGGTTATGTTTGAGTATTCTCAAGTTCCTGGTTGTTTATTACGGCAGTAGAGAGGACTGTACTGAGGCCTCCTTTCTACCACTCACTCACAAGCAGTTCTCTTCTGTTAGTTCTGGGGTTTGGTGAAAAAGTCCACACCCAAGAATCCCTAGTGTTATATAATCCTTTCTGGCTTGGCTTGGAAATGGACAAAGCAGCCAGCAGACAGCCTGGTAGGCCTGTGTTCCAAACCGTGGGAGGCAGTTTACCAGCTCCACCTGTGAATCCCTGTGTCCTTCAGGCAAGGTGCCATAGTACCTTTTATAGTTTAGTAAAGAGATGCTGCTGGATGCCAGGGGATATGTAACTTGGCTTTAAGCCCCAGCTCTACCCCTGCTTCCTGGCCTTGTGAAGTACTTGAATAGAATTCTGGTCCCTTATTACCACTTCTGTTCCCAGCAATCATACAGGAAACTAGGTCACCACACTGCTACTGAGATAGGACAGGGACAAATGCTGCTGGCGGCTCAGGAGTTGGTATCCAGCCAGGTACTATGAAGAGTTCACTGGGTCCACCTTCCTTAGCCTCACTACCATTTATTCTCTGGATGGCTGTTTGAATTTGAGTGAGATACTTTGTATTCCTATAGTTTAATTTCCCCAGTGATTCTGAATATCCTTTTTTCTGAGTTCCTTAATAGAAGATCCAGATGTGTAAATGAGTTCTTTGAGGTTCTGGGTAAGGCAGTTTATCATGGAGATTACCCAAGCTCCTACTGAAATCAGAGTGACTGACTAAGGAGGCCGTGGCAAGCCTGATAGATGGCAGAAAGTAAAAATAGAAGCAGGGCTCAGCCCTGGGGTTAGAAACCTTCTTCTGCACATGGCAATAGAGCTTGTAGCACCTCCTGGAATCTGCTGCTCCCTAGTACAAGTTGACTTTTCCCAGATTACCAAGAGAGGCACAGGTCTAACTCTTCAACTCTAGCCAGGGATGGGGCAAGACAGGTAGAGACATGCAGAGTGTGCAGATCCTTTCGGATTTTGCTGGTCACAGTGTTCTGTGACTTTGGAATCTATACAAGGCTTCCATAAATGTGTTTGAACAGACACGTAACACCATCTATACTCAGACCTCAGAATATTTCATGGACTCTGTTGAGGGAGGGGTGTTATGCATATACCGAGGCTCACATTGCTTTCTGTAAGGGCAGAGATCCTATCACAGCTATGACCTGGACAGCAAAGTCAACAGCTGTATTGAGACCCATTATATAAATTTCTTTCTATAGCTCTTTATAGAGTTCTTCTGATTGATCCTTCTGACTCAGCAGCTGTAGGCTCGTCCCTACTAATGAATGCAGACCAAACAGGTTTTCTTGGTGACTGCTAGCCTGGGACAAGAATATGACTAAGCCAAAGCTATAAATCAGTGTAATAAAGTGTGAGACAAAATTGACTTCCTTTCTGCCTTAACAAATCCATAGTCAAATGTCATAGGGATTATCAAGCTAGGATGTAACATTTTAGGTGGCCACTCCATTCCAGGAACATTTTCTTCCTGACCCCACTTCCCCACTTCTACCTGCACTTTTCCCATGTGTGTATCTCACTTTTCCACCATGCCCTTATTTTGCTCATGCCCTTTGGAGATCTTACATTTTGGATATGCTTATATCATAAAGACTTATGTATTCCATCCAGTGAGGGTTGGAGTGTGCTCTGACAAGTCATGACAGAAAACCCAAAGGAGCTTAGGAATCAGTCTAAACTATATACCATTTCCCCATTCTTCTCTCCCCTGAGGTACTTCTTCTGTTCCTGTCATCTTCTTGGTGAAAAGTCCTCATGTGTACTTGTCATTAAATCGTGGCTTTTTTATTTTCTTCTTGGGGATTAACCTTTCAGCTTCCCATCTCAAGATGTGGCTTACTTTTGTATGCCTTTTCATCCTCACTGCATATATTCTGCCCTCTATGTCCCTTATATCAAAAATACCCAATATTTACAAGAATACAATTGTATTAAGATCACTTATCAGTGATTTATGCAATATGCACAATTGTCTGTCTGTCTGTCTATCATCTATCTAATCTATTACCTATTTATAACTAGCTATCAATATAACTATAAAACTATAATGATAACTTTAAACTAGTCATTGTGTGTGTGTGTGTATACAGTTTGAAAAATGTGTCTCCATGAAAAATTCCATGGCTCTTTGTATGATCAGGATACTATAAGGTCACAAATAAATCATCCTGACTCAGTTATCTAAAACAGGATAGCCAGCAATGACCTGTGGGTCAGAGCTTGACTGCTTCTCTCTTAGTAAAGAGCTTTATTAGAGGAACATTACTATGTATTAACATTGAAGGCTGATTTGCCCAGCAATGTTAAAGTTGAGTGGATGTGAGGCTAGTCTATAAAACCCAAAGTATTTGCTATCTGATCTTTTGAAGAAAAAAATGTTTTCTTAAAACTACATCATCAAGAGTGATGATTACTGTACTAACTCCATTTTTTTCTGATTTATAATATATTAATTCTACATAGTAATGATGTTGGTACTATCTCTGTATATGCATAAATCCTTGATCAAATCTATAATTTTTTTTACTTGTTCTTTCTGTCTGCTTGTTTTCTGCAGTTGAAGTATACCTGTGATCCTGGGACCCCACTGTATCTGCCACACTGTTTCTTGGTTTAGCCCCTTGTTTCAGTAGAATACATCTGCCAGCAACTTTCTCTAAAAGGATAGGGTATAAAGTGAGGACATGACCATTTCCAGGTATGGTTGAAGAGAAGGTTTTATTGTAGATATGAAGGAGAGAGAGTATGACCAGAGTCATTTGGAAGAATCCAGACAGGGAGAAACATCAGTAGAATAAACATGGCTACTAGACTCTAGTGGACATTGAAATGAGAGAGAAAAGGAAAGCAAGAGAGGAAGACAAAAGGTAGAAAGGGACCAGGTCAGCCAAGAAAGACACAATAAAACTAAGAACACATGGCCAAAATGAAAGGACTGCATGGCCTGGCAGGAATGAAAGGCCCATGAATTGGAGAATTTTAGGATAAGGGGCAGTGTGAGAACAACTAAGAAGCAATAGATGCAAGTATAAGCTCTGTAACAGGTCCTTGAGATGCCAAGAGTACCTGGAGGCCAGCAGCACTTTGGGATGTTAATAAACACCACAGTTAGCCACTTGAGTTTCTTTTGGATCTGACAGACAGATGACCAACATCTTTTGAAAACAGCATCTTATAGAGTATTTCCTCCTGAGTTCACTGCTAATTTGCTAGAGAATAGAATCACTGGTTGAGGATCATTTCTTTCTGAGAGCAAAAACATCAGTTCATTTTTTTTTTCTCTCCTTCAACACAGCTCACTGCTGCAGACATCTGAAGCCACTCTGATGCCAGGTTCCTTATAGTTGTGCTTCCCTTCCTGTCTCCCCTGGGAATCACTCTGATTCTTCTTTCTGTTCTGATCCCAGAGTTCTTCATGTTTCCCATCTCTTTGTCGTGTTTCTCTTCCATATTGTTGATTTCTGGCATTTCTTTTCTGGCTCACTTTTTTCTTTTTCTGTTTCTTTCTTAGCCTCTTATCTCTACAGGAAGCATTGCCTTTGCTTTTCCCCTTGACTTCTTCCATGGATGACCTCATGCTTTCTACTTGCCCTTCCTCCAGTCTTGGATACATGGGATAACATAGCAAAGCGAGCAAAGCATAGGGAGGTAGTGCATTAGGGTTACTCTTGATGGCTTAGGTAAGCAGTGGTAGGAAACAAGCCTCTCTTCTCTCCTGTGGACAGTTCTGAGTCACATTACACAGATTTTTTTTTTTTTAAAGATGAACCCAGCAAGAATGAGCTCCTGCTGTTTACAGATTAGACTTGCACAAAAAGCATGATCAAGAAGCTTGCAATGGTGATGCATACTTGTGCTCTCAACTTACAGGTTCATAGAGTCTAAGGCCAAACTTGGCTACATTGTGAGACTGTGTATATCAGGGAATTTTCTCACTGATGTGACAGAATATCTAATAAAAACAACCCAGAGGAATAAATTTATTTTGGCTTAATGTCTAAGAGGAAACAGTTCACTGTGATGGGGAGATGTGAATGAGAGCAGGAGAATGAGTGGGCTGTTCACATTGCATGTTCCTTTCTTAATCAATCTTTAATGGAAACACTCTCACATACATGCCAGAGATGTGTCTCCTAGGTGATTCAAAATCCAGTCAAGTTGACAATGAAGATTAGCTGCCACACCGTTTTAGGGCTTGGATAAGCCAATAACAAAGTAAAGATAACAGATTATGAGAATTTTATGCCAGGATCTCAGCTTGTGGCCTCCAAAAGCAACTTGATGCCACAGAGTTAAAAGTCTGTATCAGGCTGCATGTTAAAAGGAAGACACCTGTAGTAGTGGTCATATGGAACTTAAATAGTTTTAATATTGACATTGTGACTTTTTTCTTTTCTTTTTTTTATTATTCGAGATATTTTTATTTACATTTCAAATGATTTCCCCTTTTTTGATGACCCAGGTATCCCTCAACAGAAGAGTGGATGCAAAAAATGTGGTATATCTACACAATGGAGTACTATTCAGCCATTAGAAACAATGAATTCATGAAATTCTTAGGCAAATGGATGGAGCTAGAGAACATCATACTAAGTGAGGTAACCCAGACTCAAAAGGTGAATCATGGTATGCACTCACTAATAAGTGGATACTAACCTAGAAAACTGGAATACCCAAAACATAATCCACACATCAAATGAGGTACAAGAAGAAAGGAGGAGTGACCCCTTATTCTGGAAAGACTCAGTGAAGCAGTATTCGGCAAAACCAGAACGGGGAAGTGGGAAGGGTTGGGTGGGAGGACAGGGGGAGAGAAGCGGGCTTATGGGACTTTCGGGGAGTGGGGGGCTAGAAAAGGGGAAATCATTTGAAATGTAAATAAAAATATATCGACATTGTGACTTTTTAAACATCTATTTATACAGAGAAACAAAGAGCAGAATCATGTGAAAAAATAAGTAAGTTTGAGATGAAACTTTATCAATTGCTACACACTTTGGAATAATATCTAAATTCAATTTCATCTATGGAAATGACAATGATTAATATGAAAAGGAGAGTGAAATACCTCCAGTGACAAAGGAAAGTGGAATGGCTTATTTTTCCATTGTATTGTGCCAATTTGAAACATGGATTCAAGGGGAAAATATACCCTGAATGAAGACAGTGTCAATAATTGGATCTTAAATTTCATCTTGCAAATATACCTCTCTTGATCAAGAATGGGAGAACTACAGGAAAGTAAACTGCCTGTAGGTTGCTACAAAAGTAGCCTGTCTTGTAGGAATGTAGCTTCCATGTTCCCTGCTTCCTGGTTTGTTGGCTTATATTCCTATAAAGATGACTTGGAAACCCTGTCTTAGTCAGGGTTTCTATTCCTGCACAAACATCATGACCAAGAAGCAAATTGTGGAGGAAAGGGTTTATTCAACTTACAGTTCTGCATTGCTGTTCATCACAAAAGGAAGTCAGGACTGGAACTCAAGCAGGTCAGGAAGCAGGAACTGATGCGGAAGCCATGGAGGGATGTTCCTTACTGGCTTGCTTCCCCTGGCTTGTTCAGCTTGCTCTCTTATAGAACCCAAGAATACCAGCCCAGGGATAGTTCCACCCACAAGCCTCCCCCCATCACTAATTGAGAAAATGCCCGACAACTGGATCTCATGGAGGCACTTCCCCAACTGAAGTTCCTTTCTCTGTGATAACTCCAACCTGTGTGAAGTTGACACACAAAACCAGCCAGTAAAATTGACCCCTTGTCAACTTGACACACAAACACATCACTATTAAGCCTCCACCCTTACTTTCTTATTCATCCCCAAGATCTAAATTACTTTAAAAGTCCCACAGTCTTTACATATTAAAAGTTCAATCGCTTTAAAATGTCCAATATCTTTAAAATTCAAAGTCTTTTAAAAATTCAAAGTCTCTTAACTGTGGGCTCCCCTAAAATGCTTTCTTCCTTCAAGAGGGTAACATATCAGGGCACAGTCACAACCAAAAGCAAAACTCAAACTCCAATGGTTCAATGTCTGGGATCCAACTCACGATCTTCTGGGCTCCTCCAAGGGCTCAGGTCACTTCTCCAGCTCTGCCCTTTGCAGCACACAGCTTGTCTTCTAGGCTCCAGCTGCCTGTACTTCACTGCTGCTGCTGTTCTTGGTGGTCATCACATGGTACTGGCATCTCCAAAACACTGCTACCTTCCACTATAATTAGGCTTTACCAATAGCCTCTCATAGGCTCTCTTCATTGTGACAAGCCTTTGCTCCTATGCATGACACCTTCAAGTCCTGTGCCATCAATTACAACTGAGGCTGCACCTTCACCAATGGCCTTCCATGGCCTCTCACTGTGCCAAGAGCCTCAGCTGCTCTTCATGACCCCTTCAAGCCTTCAAAACCAGTACCATCTGGATGACTCTTACACAGTACCAAGTCCAGCCACAGCACAAAATACAACTGTGGCTATCTCTGGAACACAGCCTCTGTGCTCTCACAAAACACTTCCCAGAAGATTTCACCTCAGTGATGCTGGTTTCATCTTAATCACCACTAATTTCTTAGCTCCAGCTAACCCACATCAATAGTCCCAGTAACATAAAGGTTCGATTTAGTGGTTCTGGTATCTTGTTAATCACAGCTGATTCTTCAATTCCAGCTAACCAAAACCACAGAATCTTCTCAATTGAAACATGATCCTAATAAGAGTCTTTAATCTTCCCTCTGAAATTTCACAAGTCAGGCCTCCATCTTTTGCAATGTTCTCAACATTATCTTCCAAGCTCCCACAGAACATTCCACAGAGCTCTTAACACCAATGGATCATCTAGCCCAAAGTTCCAAAGTCCTTCCACAGTCCTGCCCAAAACATGATCAGGTTGTCACAGGAATACCCCACTCCTGGTACCAATTTCTGTATCAGTTTGGGTTCTCTAGAGTCACAGAACGTATGGGCAGTTTCTATATAGTTAGGGAATTTGTCAATGACTTACAGTCTATAGTTTAACTCCTCAACAATGGGCAGTAGCAGCTGTGGATGGAAGTCCAAGGATCTAGCAGTTGCTCAGTCCCATGAGGCAAGCACGCAAGGAAGAGTGAGTAAATCTTCCTTCTTCCAATGTCCTTATATAGATCTCCAGCAGAGGGTGTGGCCCAGATTAAAGGAGTGTACCTCCATGCCTTTAATCCCAGATGATCTTGAACTCGAATATCTCCTTGTCTTAATCTTCTGGAATTCATAGCCACTATGCCTCAAGATCTCCATGCCAAGATCCAGGTCAGAAACTTATATCTCTGAGCCTCCAGATTAGGATCATAGGTGAGCCTTTCAATTCTAGATTGTAGTTCATTCCAGATATAGTCAAGTTGACAGCCAGGAATAGCCACTACAGTTTGGCTCTAAGTGATAAAATTCTGATGCAGTGCCCTAAGGCACTATAAAATTTTCTTTGTGCTTGCTCTTCACAGAATGAGGCATGGAAAATTGGTTCTTGCCATTGGTCCATTGGCTTCTCAAATTCTTTTAGCGCTCTCCTTCCTTGGAGATTTGCTTTAGGTTGATGTAGAAGTGCACCAGTATGATTGGAGTATCTAACATGGAGCCATGCTTCTACATTTGGTCTCCTGTTATAATTTACTGTGATGTGGAAGAACCTAGTCTAGAACCTAGAGGACTGAGAATGTGCCACTTGATTCTCTGTTAAAAGAAAACTGTAATGTAATATTTATGTTATATTTCTTGTACACTTGAAACTATCTTTTGTACATATGTGTGCATATGTGCATACATATGAGTACTTTCATTATATGTGTACACATGTGTATATATACAATTTTTGTATATGTGTGTATGCTTATATTTCTATGGGTATACATACTTGGGTTGGTATATATGCATACACTCATATGTTGACATATTTTCATGGATACATTTCTATGTGCATTGTGGATACTTATATGCATACTACCTTCAAGTTCACACTGAGTTAGATCTTAGAGTGACCCTTTAGACAACAGGATACATTAAAAAAAAAAGGCTAAGCTTTTCCCAGACTGGTCTCTAAGCAACTGATAGATTCCTGTTTCCATCCCCTGAACACTTGCTTTTGAAGTGCTGAGACTCATGTAACAAGCAGGCTTCTTTGCTAGAGCAGCACACGGAAGCCTAAAACACACAGAAAAAGTGGGACCATGTTGGATTTCCCATCTACTTTCCCCACTAAAGCTTCATGGAGACAAGAGAAAGTATTGTACATCTGTTCAGTGACCAAGTAAATGCTGAAACCTGTTGGTAAGTACCATGGGAAACAGAAGAACAGCTGAGCCTTGCCTCAACCATCACTGTGATGCTTAATAACGAGTTGCTGGCATGGCATCTACTTGTTTGAGGTGAATGTTGTGACACATACATAACTGAAATACATGGGGATTCTGAAGTAATACATCTAAAAGCTGTGACCCATGAGTCAGGAGTCTAGGTTATTCCACATCATAGTAAGTTATTACAGGAGACCCATGATGGAGGCATGGCTCTATGTTAGGCACTACAGCAACCTGGGTGAAGTTCTGTATTTTTTAATCATTCTCACTCTCTTCTAACATTCTTTCTCTTCATTGTCTATGGTCTCACTCTTGAGCTAGAATGAGGTTATGCTCTTGAGGAACCAGCACCAAGGGCCAACATTGAATTCTTGTTGAACACAGTGATGAACTCTGCACGGGTATGGAGCTTGTCAGTGCCTGAACAGCCCTGTAATAGCAGATAGGGTTCTCCTTAACTTGTGATACTGGGTTACACTGGGTTATAATGTTCCACAAACAATACTATGTACAATGATGTACAATGATATGAAAATATATATATCAAATACCTGAAAAGCTACAGTAATCACAGTCAGTAGATTGCCTACCATTTGTACTCTCACTTATTCATTTATTGATTATGGCTGAGGACTTGCCTAGTGCTAAGGAACATGGCACGAGGGGAGTATCTAGGTTCTGGTTACAAAATGGCCGTGCTAACATATTCTGAGAACCTTGTTAGAGAGACCAAATCTCATGGGTGAACTCTACTACTCTTTAGAGTATCACCCTGATTTTTTCTGCATTCCAGGGTTCTGCACATACTTAAAATACTTGTGGTACCTACTGTAGTGTACTGTAGACATATAGCTAATCCTTCCATAGTCTTATGCAAAGGAAAAACTTTAAAAATGTCCTTCATCCACTCACGTTTAATTTTAGTTCCTGAAGATCATCATTCCTTCAGGTACCCCTCCTTCCAAATCCCACTGGTCTAATGGGAAACAGTAGTAAACATCAGATTCCCACAACTGTGAAGCTTCTTTAAAACAGATACATCACATTTGCAGTTGTTGCATCACAACCCCAAGCTAATAGCAATCAACATCAGGATATTCATGAAAATATTAGTAGTGACAACGTAAGTGACAACATGACTGAGCAGGGCCTTTCCCAAACACCACCCAAATGTCAACTAATATTGGCCAGAAATAAAGGATGGTTTAGTTGTTCATTAGAAAGAGATTCTAAAAGGGGATGCCTAAGTTTCCCTTCTAATACTTTCTCAGAAAAACAGAAGTGAAACTGGAAGAGTAAATAGACTATGATAGCAACATAGAATAGCTGATGAGCTATAGGTTTTTTTGTTTTATGTTTTGTTTTATTATGTGTTTTTTGTTTGTTTAGGGGATTTTAGAGTGGGAGATTTAAGGAATACATATATTAATGTAAATAGATATGAGAATTGAAGAAAGTAACTGACCAGAAGCCAGTTTTACAGTGGGCTGTTAGCTCATTTAATTTTTATGCCACAATCTTTATTTATAAATCTGCATAGCTGGGTGATCAGAAAATGTCCCTGGGACCTGACTTGGTGGTACATGTCTATAAGCCTAACATTCAGGATGTTGAAGGCAAAAGATTACACGTTCGGGGACAGCTTGCCCACACAGTGAGGTTAAGACCAAATGGGGGAACATAATGAAACCCAGTCTAAAAAAGTACATCACTGGCTGAGTGTTTGCCTAGAATGTATTATGTTTGATGGGTAGAACTCAAACATAAAAAAACATGCATGGGTATTTATCTCCCACTTCAAATAAAACCCAAACAAACAAAAAACACACAATAGAACAAACAAAATGAAAAACTTATAGCACATCAGCTATTCTATGTTGCTAACAAAGTTTGTTCACTCTTCCAGTTTCACTTTTGTTTCTCTGGAAAGTATTAGGAGGAAAACCTTGGCATTCCCTTTTAGCATCTCTTTCGTAATGAAAAACTAATCCAGCTTTAATTTCTGGTCAATATCTTCTGACACTGTGTGGAGTTTGGAGAAGGCTCTGCTTAGTTATGTTGTCCCTTATTCATTAGTCCAGACAAGTGGTCAGGAGTGCACACCTGAAGCCTGATGTTTATTTGATAAACTGAAGACCAGGAGGGCAGTATCACTGATTACTATCTATTTCATTTCTTACACAACCACATTTATACCTTTTACTTTTCCTCAACTATCTCCATTACTACCAGAGCAACCTTTGTACAGAAACACAAAGAACTCAATCAAAGATCCACATTTGTTCATGACATAGGAAGTTGTAGTCATCCATAATAAACGTGGTCATGTATTTAGCACTAACCAAGTGTAAGGTTCCTATGTACATCTCTGAATTCATAATATTTTCCATGGGCTTGTGCTTTGATCATCACTTTTGCATATTAGGAAATTAAGAGTTTATATATTGCCCAGTACACATGAACAATGTCAAAATCTCAGAGCAGGGCAACAAGGAGTCTGACTGCAGAGCTTCTGCCCCAGCCTTCACATTATCATGGATTACAGTGATGACCCAGTGCAATTGGCACTTACTGATTTTCCTTCTCAGGCTATCACTGCCATAACACTTTCAACACATTCATTTAATTCTTCAGCAAATGCCAGGCTCTTCAGCACCATCTTTCATTTGTTTACATGGTGCTTTCTTTCTTCTAATTTTTATGAATAGCTACTTCTCCTACTCAGTGGCTGTGGTCTGAGCTTCTAGGGACATCGCCTGCAATCATCTCATCAATGCTGACTTTGTTTCACTATGTTGAGGCCATGGCTAATCAAACTTTAATTGGCACATGAATTACTGAGGCAGCTTGTGAGATGTAGATTCTGACCCATTGGACTGCAGTTCCAGATTTCTGAATTTGCAAAATAATATCCCAGGAAAGATTGATATAGCTGTATGGGGTCCTTGCTTGAGCTTTTGGTTCCCAGCACTTCCACACCTCCTCCCACCACAGCCTTGGCCATCCACAGATAATTCTCAGCCTCTGCTTACACATCTGTCCCATTCTGCCCACTCTGCCTTTACCAGGAAGCATCATACTCATATTCTTTATGATCCTCCTTCACTTAGCTCAGTACCTAGCACACTGC
This sequence comes from Apodemus sylvaticus, assembly GCF_947179515.1. Classification (NCBI taxonomy): domain Eukaryota; kingdom Metazoa; phylum Chordata; class Mammalia; order Rodentia; family Muridae; genus Apodemus; species Apodemus sylvaticus. Next base: position 133,904,755 of record NC_067476.1, on the reverse strand, counting down.
ATGAGAGAGGTAGGTACTTGAATCCTTTATTTCAATCAGTTCTCAAGGTCACAACAATGCCAAAGCAAAGCACCATTTAAGCAAAATGTAAATGAAGGAAGAAGCATAAACATCTTGTGTCTAAGTCTGAGATTTTAATAAGTATTCAAAATGAACAAAGAGACAGATGCCTGTTAGAACAATCAATCAAAAATCAAAGTTCTGGAAATAAACAGCACACTTACAGATAAAGTCCATACTCCCCACATCTGCCTGTAATTATCTTAGCCAGCAGCCCATGAAATAAAAATTCTGTGGTTGGTAATTTTTTCTATTTGTTTAACTTAGAGGCTTCTGTGCAGCCAAAGAAATGGATGACACGCCGAGCAACCACAGTGATAAAGGGACACACGTGAATTGTAATTACCAAGTTGAAGAATCATTTTCTGACAACTGGGTTTTACCCAATAAACAAATGGTCCCACTTGTTTTCATTTAAGTTTTCCATAAGTTTAATACTGGGCTGAGGAAGGAAGCTAGGGCCAGGGAGGAAGCCAGCTGAAGTGTGCTGTATTTTCTGTCACGGGGTTAGTGTGACACTTAGTGTTAAAAGAGAGGTTTCCAGAATCAGTAAGGACCTGCATCTCCTTTATCTCAGATTTATCAGTAAGTTCTGGACAGGCTTGTAACATATTTTTCTAAGATAAAAGTAAGTGTTCAAAATTGTATTCTGTCCTTAATATTATACTTTGACTTTCTTTGTTTCTTTGTTTCTCTCTCTCTTTCTCTCTCTCTCCTTCCCTCCTTTCTTCCTTCTCTTCTCTTTCTCCCCCTGCTCCTGCTCCTCCTCCTCCTCTTTGTAATGAGAAAGCAAATCCTCAGAAGGATTAAATTCTGTCCCCAAGTCTGCAACACTAAATAACTGAAAAAAGCAAGAGGGAACCTGGCTCACTAAACTTAATTCCTATTCTTTTGTCCTGGGAAATATTTCAGGCAGCTATGAAAGGAGAGGAGAGCAGAATTGTGAGAAACTTATAAGTGACCTGCTCATAGTCCTGTCCACAGGGGTTCCCAGCAGTGAGTGCTCACATCCTTCTCTCATTATTTTAGAACCATAGGGTTTTGATGCTGCTAAGGTTAAAATATAACCTATACTTTCATAGCTGAAAGGGTCATGACGGCCACACAGTATAAAACCAAGAGTATAAAACGTAGGATGAGATAGAACCCAGACAAGAACCCCAGCTGAAGCAAGAATACCTCCAACAAATTCTCTGTCATGAAATTTAAAAATAATGATAAGGGAGGGTAACAAAGACAACATTTAATGCAGTATGGAAACATATTGCTTAATAGGCTTGCTTAACACCTCCCTCCTTCCCCTGCATGCACATAAGCAAGCACAGGCACAGATTTTTAATTAGAGTTACCTTATTCAGGGGATAATGCTCCTCACAGGTGCCATAGGTCAACAACAACTACAATAACAAAAGCCCAGTGCCAGGTGGGGTGTAAATACCTTCCAGTTATTGTTCCTGGATATCCTGAATATCCCAACCCCCACCAAAAGTCTATCACTATTGCTCATGGTTTGCCCCTAGAACCTGATAATAAGACCCTGTTGCTGAATACAATACACACTGTAGCTACAGAACCTACTTGGAGAAATCAAGTTAGTACTGACAGGACATTTTGTTCTTTCAGGCTAATTTTCATGACATCAGTAAGTGATATGCAGCCTACTGGGAAGAAAAGTCATTAACAGTCTTGCCCAGCTATAAACCCTGTAAGCTACAATAATGACCAGCTAGCAAGATGCATCCATGGGTGCAATAGTAGCATGAATGTATAGGATAGCCAACTGCTTTCTAATTGGATTTAAGATCTGCTCCACAAGACAGAATGATCACTTGGTACAGTTAATCTGACTATGAAAGAATGATTGGAAATATGTAGGCTCTAAGATAAACCTGCATATGACAATAATTTTTAAACTTGGTATAATATCAAATTGACTTTTAAGTTTGGGAGTCTACAGCCATAAATTAGTTCTCAGACAACATTAGAGAAATTTCCTTTTACAGTGGTGAGAGATTAACAAAGAAACTCACATCTGGTTAAAGTGCCGAGATTCAATGCCTGGAGTGCTCAGCGTAAGTGAGACCTCTATATTATAGCCCCAAAGACTTAGAAGAACAGCACAGAAAAAAGCGTGGGAAGATTATTAGAACCGGCGGTTTGGGAGAATCAGAGAAAAACCGTGTCTCTGAAGAAGAGTGCTGTACTCATAAACTCACACCAAATGTGCTTGTCAGCATAAACCCAAACAAGATTAAGGCAATCAGTTTTCTGGGCAAGGGACGGTATCATGGGTCCCCATACCTGGTTGAGGAGCTATTGATAAGAGTTGCCAAGAAAGTTAGTTTTCTTTGAGGAATGTCCTCTTATAGGCCACCATACTTCAGAGGATGGCCCCACATTCATGAGTGTATATAGCAGCACAAATTAGACTCAGTGGATTATAAAAATGAAAAGAGGACATGACATAGAGAAAGGGGTTTGAAGGTAGAGTGGATCTAGAATGAATTAAGAGGAATAGTAGAAGGGATGGATATGAGGAAAATATATTGTATGTGTGCCTGGAAATCTCAAAACAGTAAAATAGTAAAAGAACTATATATCATTGGCCTTGTCAATATTCTAGCAAGGATGGGTAAGAGAGCCTCAGTTCCACATGAGGTACTACTGGCAGTTAACTGATGTTGAAGGGAGGAGTGTCATTTGTTTCAATAGTGGATCTACTGATGAATTGCCCTTCCTTCCCTGAATAGTATCCATGAGTGAGGAAGGAACTTTAGTTGACGTGATGAACCAAACATAAAAACAAAGTATAATCATAGGGGGTGAATTTGATCACAAGGGTTTCAGCAGAAGAGGGATTAAGGAAAGAACTTGAGGGTGTGTATGAAAAGTATCAAACAGCCGTGTGTATGTTCAGGAATTAAAAAATATAAAGTCTGAAGAATAAGACTCTTAAAAACATACAAAATAAATAATAACATATCATTTTATAAATACAGTCCTCTTCCTATACCTGGGTTATCACGCCACCACAGAACCCTGTTGCTTAGACTCACTTTATCAACATAAGGAAGCCATTATGGCCCCAAAGCAGGCCACATATATGCATGCTACTCATTTATATAAACCATACAGCCTGTCCATAAATGGAAAAGGGTATATTAGGAAAACAAATGCAGTTTGGCAGACTTGATGCAGAAGTCATGTTTTATTTTAAAAAATAGATTTTATTCTGACCTTTTTCATGATGCAGTTTTGCTTCATTCCAATTGAAGGTCTGAGATATGGTCAAAGGGGATGAGGTGTGCATATATGTGTATATGTACTTGTGTGTATATGCAAGTCAGGCCCAAGAATGTAGACATGAGTGTGTTTAAGTTAGCTTTGCATCAGTGTTACAAAATTCCTGAGACAGCTTAAAGAAGGAAAGCCTTATTTTGGCTCATGCTTTCTGTCCACAGTTGTTTTGGCTACAGTGTATCGGGGCCTTTGTTGAGGCTGAACATCATGGTGAGTAGTATGTGATGGAGTACAATATGCTTATTTCATGACAGCTAGAAAGTAGAAACTAAGAGAATAGATTAGGGTCTTCGTAATCCTTCAAGGGCCTTCCCTCACTGACTTAATTCTCTTCCATGAGACTTCACCTTTATTATTAATTATTATTATTATTATTATTACTTTTAATTTTTAAACTCCAGTCATTACCAGCCTCCAGGTCCACTCTCCCACAGTGCCTCATCCCATTCCTCCTCTCCCTTTTCTCTAAGAGGATGTTTCCACTATCCACACCACCTTCACCAGTTCTCCCAATTCCTTGGGGCCTCAAGTTTTCTCGTTTGGTAGGTTCATCTTCTCTCACTGAGTCCAGAGCAGCCAGTCCTCTGCTATATATGTGTTTCAGACCTCAGATCAGCTAGTGTATGCTGCCTGGTTAGTGGCTCAGTGTCTGAGAGATCACAGGGGTTCAGGTTAGTTGAGACTTCTGGTCTTCCTGTGGGGTTTCCCTCCTTCTTAGCTTCTTCCAGCCTTACCCTAATTCAATCATAGGGGTCTCTCTCTTCAGTCCATTAGTTGGGCACAAGTATCTGCTTTTGTCTCAGTCAGTTGCTTGTTGGATCTCTCAGAGGGCAGCCAAGCTAGGCTCTTATTTGTAAGTACATCATAGCTTCAGTAATATTGTCAGGCCTTGGAGCCTCCCATTGAGATGGATCCCAAGTTGGGCCAGTCATTGGATCTCCTTTCCCTCAGCCTATTTACTATTTTTGTCCCTGAAGTCTTTTAGACAGGAACAAGCCTGGGTCAGAATTTCTGACCTTGGCATAGCAACCGCATCCCTCCACTTGATACCCTGTCTTTCTACTGAAGGTGGACTCTACAAGTTCCCTCTCCCCACTGTTGGCCATTTAACTTAAGGTCCCTCCTTTGGAGTCCTGAGAGTATCTCACCTCCTAGGTCTCTGGTACATCTAGAGCGTCCCCCAGCCCCTGACATTGCAAATTTCCATCCATTCTGCTGGCCATCAGGGCTTCTCTCGTGTCCCCACCCCCTTCCCAATACTTCACCTTTTACAGGTTTCATCACTTCCCATTTTTTTCTGAGGCCAGAGACCTCGACTTCAATACATGGGCCCTTGTGAGGCATTCATGGCCATACTATAGTGGTAGTAAAGAGTTTTGGGTTGGGAGAGAGGGCATATGCCTTTTTGCTCGTGCCCAAAGCAATCCTGAACTGCATCAGCAAATTGAGTTTGCTAAATGCAGACAGCTGTGACAGCTCAGTTTCCTCCTTTCATCTAATCTCCCTTCCAACATCACAGAAATCAATAGTGTCTTTTGGAGCATGGTAATGTCCCCTGGCTTGTTCTGGGAAAAAATAAGCTAAAAATTTCCAGAAACTAATAGTTTTTAGCTTGAATTTAATACAAGTGAAGTGTGTTAGAATTTGTCCTTTACTGATGTAGCGATCATAAGCTTCTATTAGGTGTCTATTCCATACCAAAACTATTCATTATAGTAGTCCAGCACACAATCCTAAATCACTTCACTTATCCACATTAGGAAAAAAGTACTGAGGGTGGTAGAAGACTAAGTCCATTCCAAATTCTTTGTAAAACACCCGGATAGAGAAACAGTTGGACAGAACAGAAATAAGGCCCATAGTTCACTTGAAGCAAGTCAATTTAACAAAAAGCATTTGAAAAAGTTACAGAGCTTCTGAGTGCTATAGCTCATGACTGTGAAAGAAATTTCAAAGAATCAACTCCAAGCTTTTCTACATTGACATATGCTAGAGTCTGTAGGTGAGTTTCATTCCTGAACACCAAGCCTTTAACATTCAGCCTTTTTGAGAACACTTCAACCTCAAATTGTTAATAGCAACCCTGGATTGTTGCCTGCTTCCTGACATGTGGGATTGAAGTATTTGAACAACAAAGACAACAAAGCTTTGATTTCCTGATTCCCACCACTGGCCCATGTACCTCTTCAGTTTACATGACATGTCTCCAGAGCCTACAAATGTAGTTTGAAAATGTCCCTGTGAGCTCATCAGTCATACTGCTGGTCTGAGGCTTAAACAGGAAATACAAATATCCCTCATTTGAAATATTTGGAACCAAATATATTGGAAATTTTAGGATTTAGTAATAGTTACACATATTTATGTGTAATATTACTGCCTTATGATATAAAGGCAGAAAAGGATCTTCCCAGATGCAGATGGCCAGGTCTTAAACTCTGATAGCCAGACCAAGATGTCATTTCTTCTTGTCTTAGGGTTTTCATTGCTACAAGGAAACACCATGACCAAAATGCAAGTTGGGGAAGACAGAGCTTAATTGGCTTGCACTTATATATCATTGTTCATCATCAAAGGAACTTAGAACAGGAACTCAAACATGGCAAGGACCTAGAGGTGGGAACTGAGCCAGAGGCCTTGGTGGGGTGTTGCTTGCTCAACATGACTTGGTCAGCCTGCTCTCTTCAAGAAACTGGAACCACCAATTAGTTTTATTGTGTCCCTGTTTAGTTTCTGTTTTCCTGATCAGTACATTGAGGAGAGTGGAGTGTTGAACACTCCTCTACTGCTGGTGGGGTTGTAAATTGGTACAACCACTCTGGAAATCAGTCTGGCGGTTCCTCAGAAAACTGGGCACGCCACTTCCGAAAGATCCTGCTATACCACTCCTGGGCATATACCCAGAGGATTCCCCAACATGTAATAAGCATATATGTTCCACTATGTTCATAGCAGCCCTATTTATAATAGCCAGAAGCTGGAAAGAACTCAGGTGTCCCTCAACAGAAGAATGGATGCAAAGAATGTGGTATATATACACAATGGAGTACTATTCAGCCATTAGAAACAATGAATTCATGAAATTCTTAGGCAAATAGATGGAGCTGGAGAACATCATACTAAGACTAGTAACCTAGTCTCAAAAGATCAATCATGGTATGCACTCACTAATAAGTGGATATTAGCCTGGAAAACTGGAATACCCAAAATATAATCCACACATCAAATGAGGTACAAGAAGAACGGAGGAGTGGCCCCTGGTTCTGGAAAGACTCGGTGTAGCAATATAAGGCAAAAAACCAGAACAGGGAAGTGGGAAGGGGTGGGTGGGAGAACAGGGGGAGGGAAGGGGACATATGTGACTTTCGGGGAGTGGGGGACCAGAAGGGGGAAAATCATTTGAAATGTAAATAAAAAATATATCGAATAAAGAAAAAAGAAAAAAAAAGAAAAAGAAAAAGAAACTGGAACCACCAGCCCAGGACCCACAATGGACTGGATCCTCTCCCATCAATCACTAATTAAGAGAAAGCCTTGCAGCTGGATCTTATGGAGGCATTGTTCTCAATTGAAGTTCCATCCTTTCAGATAACTCTAGCTTGTGTTAAGATGACATAAAACCAGCCCGCACACTCCTCTTCAGGGGGGAGGGGTCTAGGCATATGTGCAGAGTTTGGTGACATTAAGGATGAGGAGGTAACATAGTTTGTCTTTCTCTCTCTTTCTCCCTCTTCCCTTTTCATTTTTGCTTCCTTCCCTTTTCTTTCCTCCCCTTTCTTTACCTCAGAAGTTTAGTTTTGTGCTCCAGCTCCCTCATCATCCCATCTGTATTTCTGTTCAGCTCCTGCTGGGCCAGGATGGAGTATTAAATCACATATGACTCATATGTTCCTGATAAGGCTGTCTCCAAGCTGCTTGATTCACTCCCCAGCATCCTTTTCTGTGACAGACCTTCTCCTTCATTCCCTCAATCCATTTTCTCCCACACTGTAATAAGGCTCACCTTTGATGTCTTGTTTAAGCCTGTCTGGCAATTTGCTCATGGTTACTTCTACCACCTAATCTGCTGGCTACATAGACAGGAAATGTGTTACTCTGATTAGAGCACCCATGAAGTTTTTGTGTAGATGGGGATTTCCAGTTTCTACTGAACATCCCTAGAAAGCAACTGGGCCCAAGAAATGGTGGCTGAAGGAGTCAGATCCCAGTGAAACCTGGGAAATCAACAGGGATTCTGTCTTGTCTCTGGGACCACCACTAAATGTCCCCCATAGAATGTACATTTGGACATAGTCACCATAGCTGGCTCTTCCTTTACTGGAAGGTGATGTACTGATGACTTCTTTTGTAGGACCAGGTGATCTCTAAGGTACTTACTCAAGTAGGGCTAACACTCTGTGTCAAAGCAGTACCTTCTCTCTGTATCCCTTGGCTATGAACATTGGTTTCCCCATATGTCTCATGAAGCATTTAGACTCTATTTTACTTATTCATTTGGATATTTTCATTATTTACATTTCTGTTATACCATTTTCCGGTTTGCCCCCACTGGAAACCCCCTATGCCATCCTACTCACCCTGCTTCTATGATGGTGCTCTACCACCCATCCATACCTGCCTTCCTGCCCTGGCATTCCCCTACACTGGGACATTGAACCTTCACAGGACCAAGAGCCTCTCTTCCCATTGATGTCCGACAAGGTCATATGTGGCTGGAGCCATGGGTAGCTCCATGTGTACTCTTTGGTTAGTGTTAGTCCCTGGAAGTTCTGCTGGGAGGGCAGTTGGACTCTCAAGATTCTGTGTGGGTTCAGTTAGCATCAGGAAGTCAGACAAGGCACTGTGAAGGACAGAAGCTTTCCAAACATAAGGGTCAGCTCAATGTTACTCAGGCCCTGTAGCTTCCAAGGTTTCTTAGCACATGTCTGTAAAGTAGACTCCACAGGTTGTATTTGGGTGAACATTAGATAAATAAGCCTTACAGTGGGGAAAGGCTTTGGGGAAGGTCAAGGTGCAAAATACTGTGACCCCAGCTTTCCCCTTGGCCCCTCTGGGTTTTTCCACTCTGCTTCATCTCATATTACCAGGGTACTAACCAAGAGGAGGTAAGCTATGTGCCCCAGGAGGCCAGCTATGGCCAAGACTCATATCATTTTTTTTCTCTCCACATTGGTATAGCTGCACCAAAGAAAGCATAAGGGTCTCTTGACATCAGTGGCCTATAATGTAGGTCAAAGTAGTATTAGCCCGGGAAGCAAAGCTCTGTGGCCTGAGGATTGTCAGAACTTGACACACATGACTCAGTGAAACTGGGCTGGAAGCCAAATTACTCTGCAGCTCCGGGATATACTGCAATATCTCTGAAGATGATAACCTGAGATATGGGTTATTTCCCATTAGGATACTCATGAAAGCCTTTTGAATGGTTGAGGTTCACCCTTAATGAGGAGAACCAGAGTGAAACCCTATCTCCTCATCTGTACCCTTCTATGTACACTAAAACTCACAAATACTAAGATCATAAAAAACATTGTCTAACTTTTTGTTAAAAATTTCCTAAGGTAAGTACAAAAGGCCATCAATGTATTAAAACCCTTGTGTTGAACAGCTTTAGGTTGTGTTGTTTTTAATAACTTGCCTGTAAAAATCATTGAATTTTCTCCATAAACAATAGTATCTTCAAATAGTGGTAATGCGATTCTCTCCAGTTGAGAGTTTATAGTGATTTATACATTGGTCATGAGAGTTTTTAAGGAAGCTTTCCTTAGTCATTGGTGTGTATTAGTCCAGAATCATTCTTACCTTAAACTTGTTGCTTTCCTCTTAATTCCTCTTTCTCTGTTTCTATTTTCTTACTGATCTCTCAGCTTTGTACCCACATGCTGATAAAAATTGGCCTTCTGGTCCATCATTCAACTACTATGACTGGACAGCCCTTGGTAACAAGCTATAGCACCTTTACAACAAGCTATCTTATTGGGTGCTGGTTTCCCTTGATCCTGGCACAGACTAAATTGTTGTCCAAATAGAACTCACTCCTAAAAAAGATTGTTTCCTATGTTATAAAACAAAAGCTGGTACCAATTCCTTAGCTTATTATAGACACGGACCTCCGGGTGCACTGGCTTTAGACATTATAGAAATTTGGGGTGAATGAAATCGAGTTCCTCTTCCCACACCCTGTCTTCTATAAGAAGCAGAATTGTCAAAGAATGAGGCTCATATGGTGGACAGTCTCCATCTCCATCCCTGCTACTGAGGGGCTCCTCACTTGTGGGCACACTAATTACGATTCTGTCAGAGGAAAAAATATTCAAGCACTTCAAGCACAATACTGGCTGGAATTTTTGTGCCCTGCTTAGGGAAGAATAGTCAAAAAGGCAAAACCTAGGATTCCATTTAACAGAAATATAGACTGCTGCTGTTTGCCATTGTTAGTCTTCCATTGCTTGTCTGAAACAACCAATGAGGTGGGCCAAGGCCCAGGCCAGTGAGAGATTGCAACCTCCGCGTGCTAGCAGCAGGGCCTTCTTTCCTTCTTATTGATTGGTGCTTTCACAAGAAATGCCTGCTGAGGCAACTCAATTTCTGCACCTGGAAATTAACATCTCAGTACCACGTGCCATCAAAATCAGATGGGACAAAAGTATACCATGTGTTATGAAAAAGTCCTTACTGTGATATGAGGCTGGCCTTTCCTTTATCCTGAAAAAGAATAAAGGGCTGCCTGAGAAGAAGAGATGGGAGTGGGAGAGGCAAGCTGGTTTTACTTCTCCAGAGACCTGAATTTACCCATGCCTTGTTTAGGGTCAGTCCAACTGAGATCAAAGGTAATAAGCTGCTATTAATAGGCCAAAATGACATCATTATAGGAGGTACAACTGGAAGTCTCCAATTAATGTGCAGGATATAAACATTTTATAAATAAGTTACTTTTCTTCTGATACTATATCACTTATCATGGCTCAAAGTATCAGTTTCAGCTGTATAATATTTCTTTGCATTTTCTTAGCTGATAAAATAAAGGAGATAAAACTTTGTCTTAAATTCATAACTGAGAAAATATCAGACAACCATGCTTAGCACATATCATGATCAACCCCACTAGTATGGTTTATACTTTCTTCCAGCCTAGAATAATTGTATCTGTGGTTAATATCTAAAAATATATCCTAGATGACATTATTTTCATCAAGTTTCAGGAAAAGTGTCCCTGTCCTTGGATTGACAGAGAGGAAAGAAATGCCAGTGGTGTTTTCTTGTTAGGAACAGTGTCTTCTGGGGACTGAGCAGAAGTGAACTTGGCAACAATCAATACTTCAACTAAAGATGAGACTAGGTTTGATTTAATCATGGGGGACTTATTTGATTGTCACTGACATCTAACAGAGAAGACCTAATCCCATTAGTAAAATACTTTCTGCCTGAGAGAAATGGGAAGCCGAGATGAAATAGAGGCAGAGAAAACCTCTATGTCTAATTAAGAACAGTGGAGACAGAGCTGGAGAGCAACACCCCTTGCTCCCACAGATCGATCAGAGGTTTGCAGTATAGTGACACCAATGGTTTTATAGGTCTTGCTTAACAAGAATTAATTTTCAAACACATTCTATGAAACTTTCAAAATCATCTTTACTGAGACAAAGTATACATCTAACCAAATGTGTTTAAAGGCAGGAGGATTTGATAGGATTTTGATAAAAATACAGACATAGTAGTAATCCTCAGCTTCTAGGTTTCCATTATCTCTGTCTTCACACATACATACCCCATGCACACCCCTGTTGCTGTTTGTAAATAATGCTCACAACTCCAGCCCTGAGTCACTATATAATTTCTTTCATCTAATAACCCAGATGGAATTTAGTTTCTGGAATTGTGTTTTAGAATTTCATATAAGTAGAGTTACACTGTATGTATACTCTTATATATGCCTTCTTTCTCTTAAGATAATTATTTTGGGGGAGGGGGATTCATGCATGTTGTATGACCCTACCATAGTCATTCCATAATTATATAAGTGGGCATTTCATTGGTTCTTAATTCATGGAAGATATTACCCACATCTCTTTCTCCTACTCCTTATGTAAGATACATAATATCGTAAATGGGCATGCTTGAAAAACATTGGATAGGTGTCTAGTCTCCTATCTAGTATTCCAATACACTGATACATAAAGAAGTTATGTCTCCTAGGTGACAACTGGAGATGGTGATGGAAAAGTTCTGAAGCTGCACATGGCATGATATAGCAAGAGATAATGATCTTGTATGGATGTGTTTGTGTGTGGAGTGTAGAGGTGTGTATGTATGTATGTTCAGTGTTTTTAGAGAGCCAGGAGGATTCAGTCAAGGGCGTCCACTTAAAGACCCAATCCTAATCACTTTTTTTTATTCGATATATATTTTATTTATATGTCAAATTATTTCCCCTTTTCACGCTCCCTGCTCCCCAAAAGTCTCATAAGCCCTCTTCCCGCTCTCCTGTTCCCCTATCCACCCCTTCCCACTTCCCTGCTCTGGTATTGCCCTATACTGCTGCACTGAGCATTTCCAGAACCTGGGGCTACTCCTCAGTTCTTCTTGGGCATCAGGGTATTCCAAGTTTCTAGGCTAATATCCACTTATTAGTGAGTGCATACCATGATTGATCTTTTGAGACTGGGTAACCTCACTTAGTATGATAATCTCCAGCTCCATCCATTTGTCTAAGAATTTCATGAATTCATCATTTCTAATGGCTGAATAGTACTCCATTGTATGTATGTATGTATGTATGTATGTATGTATGTATGTATGTATACACATTTTTTGTATCCATTCCTCCGTTGAGGGACATCTGGACTATTTCCAGCTTCTGGCTATTATAAATAGGGCTGCTATGAACATAGTGGATCATGTATCCTTATTACATGCTGGGTAATCCTCTGGGTATATGCCGAAAAGTGGTATAGCAAGGTCCTCCAGAAGTGACTTGCCCAGTTTTCTGAGGAACCGCCAGACTGATTTCCAGAGTGGTTGTAGCAATTTGCATTCCCACCAGAAATGGAGGAGTGTTCCTCTTTCTTCACATCCTCACCAACACCTCCAGTCTCCTGACTTTTTAATCATCACCATTCTGACTGGTGTAAGGTGAAATCTCAGGGTTGTTTGATTTGTATTTCCCTAATGACTAATAATGTTGAACATTTTTTAAGATGCTTCTCAGCCATTTGAAGTTCTTCAGGTGAAAATTCTTTGTTTAGCTCTGTACCCCATTTTTTAATACGGTTATTTAGTTTTCTGGGATCTAACTTCTTGAGTTCTTTGTATATATTGGATATTAGCCCTTTCTCAGATGTAGGGTTGGTTAAGATCTTTTCCCAGTTTGTTGGTTGCTGATTTGTCCTTTTGATGGTGTCCTTTGCCTTACAAAAACTTTGTAATTTTATGAGGTCCCATTTGTCAATTTTTGATCTTAGAGCATACGCTATTGGTGTTCTGTTCAGGAACTTTCCCCCTGTACCAGTGTCCTCAAGGGTCTTCCCCAGTTTCTTTTCTATTAGCTTCAGTTTATCTGGTTTTATGTGGATGTCCTTGATCCATTTGGAGTTGAGCTTTGTACAAGGAGACAAGGATGGATCAATTCGCATTCTTCTGCATGCTGACCTCCAGTTGAACCAGCACCATTTGTTGAAAAGTCTATCTTTTTTCCACTGAATGTTTTTGGCTCCTTTGTCTAAGATCAAGTGGCCATAGGTATATTGGTTCATTTCTGGATCTTCAATCCTATTCCATTGATCTGCCTGCCTGTCACTGTACCAATACCATGCAGTTTTTTAACACTATTGCTCTCTAGTATTGCTTGAAGTCAGGGATACTGATTCCCCCAGAATTTCTTTTGTTGTTGAGAATAGTTTAGCTATCCTGGGATTTTTTGTTATTCCAGATGAATTTGAGAATTGTTCTTTATAACTCTATGAAGGATTGAGTTGGGATTTTGATGGGTATTGCATTGAATCTGTATATTGCTTTTGGCAAGATGGCGATTTTAACTATATTAATCCTGCCATTCCACAAGCATGGCAGATTTTTCCATTTTCTGAGGTCTTCTTCCATTTCCTTCTTCAGAGACTTGAAGTTCTTGTCATACAGATCTTTCCCTTGTTTGGTCAGAGTCACACCAAGGTACTTTATATTGTTTGTGGCTATTGTGAAGGGTGTCATTTCCACAATTTCTTTCTCAGCTTGCTTATCCTTTGAGTATAGGAAGGCTACTGATTTGCTTGAGTTGATTTTATAACCTGCCACTTTGCTGAAGTTGTTTATCAGCTGTAGGAGTTCTCTAGTGGAGTTTTTTGGGTCACTTTAGTAGACTATCATATCATCTGCAAATAGTGATAGTTTGAATTCTTCCTTTTTAATTTGCATCCCTTTGACCTCCTTATGTTGTCTAATTGCTCTAGCTAGTACTTCAAGTACAATATTGAAAAGATAAGGAGAGAGGGGGCAGTCTTGTCTAGTCCCTGATTTTAGTGGGATTGCTTCATGTTTCTTTCCATTTAGTTTGATGTTGGCTACCGGCTTGCTGTATATTGCCTTTATTATGTTTGGGTATGGGCCTTGAATTCCTGTTCTTTCCAAGACTTTAAGCATGAAAGGATGCTGAATTTTGTCATATGCTTTTTCAGCATCCAATGAAATGACCATGTGGTTTTTTTTTCTTTGAGTTTGTTTATGTAGCAGATTGCATGTGTTTTATTGAGATTAAGTTTATACTATCTCAATAACATTAACATAGGATTTGGAAATTAAACTATAGCATAAGTTTAGTAGAACAAACTACTCTGGAACCATAGCAGCTATCATTCCCTTAAGTGAAACTTTGTGACTATCTCTAATTCTGTCTCAAGGTCCCTTACCTGGTCAGTGGTTGATTGTCTACTATAGGCCCCTGTGGACATTCCTTTTGCAAGAGATGAGGATCTTTGGCCTTTGGGGCTTTGTATTATTCATACGGTATATGGAAAATGACTCTGTGTGGGACCTTGTGTGGGGTCCCAACATTACTGCCTCACAACTCTGACATCATCACTTGGGAAGGATCTTAGGTTGGTGTTGGGTCTGGAGGATGACAGCACACTGCAAAGATTCCAGCAAAGTCAAGCCACCATACCCCATTGTTGGTAGCATACAATGTATATACCCTGAAAACCTTTGTCAATAATCTTTGCTCAATGTCTGAAGAACATGTATGATCCTGAGAAAGGCCAAATAATATGTGCTGGGGAAATGAAAAGAAAGAGGGACACTTTCAAGACGGCAAGTGGTAATGAATGACTGAGTATCAGCCTCCAAGTCTGTAAATTTAATTATCCTTTACTACATAAAGGCGTTTCAGAAAGTACAAATTTTTGACTTGGGTATTTTGATCTGCTTAGACAGCCCTCTGGGCTTGGAGATACATCCCATGCACCATGAACATGACACTTCCATGGGGACATTTTGCATGTTTTATGATTCTTCACCCATTCTTGATACTTTTTCTATGACAAAATAAAGTGCACTCATCAGATTCCCTACATCTGGGATCAAGTGAGGATGCAGCTGAAGGCATGCACAATGGAGAATTCAGAATGTTTGGTTCAAAGCAGGAGACCATGCGTCAAGGTAGGAGGTGACACCCAAAGGAGGGCTTTCCCTTCTTGTGTACTTGTCTGAGGGGCTATGGGAGGAAAGGGGAGATGATATTGGGATGTAAAGTGAATAAATAAATAAATTAATTAAAAAAATAAAAGCAGGAGAGCAAGGCAACTCTTCTTTATTCCTGTTTTCCTTCATTGGGATTTTGCTTTTCAATTATTTCACCTTGGGAAATGGCATAATAGGAGGATTCTTTCAGCTTTAATTACTCCTTTTCTGCACGTGACCATTTGACTGTGTGCTGGTTCGGGTTTTCTGAAAAAATTCAGGCCCAGCAGAAAAAGTCTCCCTGATCTGGCACGAAACACATCTCTGAAACTCTAAGATTTTATTTTCTTCCGAGGACTTATATGTTCATTATCTCTACATACAGAATTCTTTTCAGGGCTCTTCCATTCCAGGAGAGTCTTGGGCTCTCAGAAGCAGAGTTGTTCATGGGTTCTACTTCATAGTCTCAGATATTTCTTCTAGCTGGGGAGAAAAACCTTCCCAGACTTTGTCTGACTGTGCTGAGAGAATCTAACAGTAAAGGGAACATTGGAAAGGCTGGAAAGAGACCAAGAATAAATTCAGTCTCCTATTCCTGAGAGAATATTCTGGAGTAAAGTTATGATGCTTAGCATAATGATCATCAGAAAGAATTCTGGGAGACAGAGGAGAAGAATATTGAAAGAGACAATTATGAGTAGTTTTGGGTTAAAGGAGCTAGAGTTTGGGGTGCTGATGAGGAAGAGAAAATTAAAGAAGAGGGGGTAGAACCAAGTGTTTTCATTCCCTTAAGTTTACATACTTAAAGTATATCCAAAGACACAGTCACAGAAAGACTGATTTGATAAAGGGAACAGAGCTTAGTGCATGTGAGAGGCATCTCATGAAAGTAACATGAGTGTCAATGGGTGTGCTGGGCTGGTGACAGGATGCTTGCTGGCCTCCAGGTCATGAAGACCTGAATTTTTGCAGAACTGTGAGGATGAGAATGAAACTGGACTTAGGATGTATTGTGGAACAAGACTGTTGAAGATGTGATGGCTAGAAAAAAGGTGTCAAGGGCCTCAGCTTCCAGGCCTGGCTTAAAATATCCTTGGTGTAAGATATATACTAAACTCTGTTGAGCCCTAGGTTTTCCTTAATAAACACACCACCACCACTCCCCTTGTCTTGCTGGTATAACAAAGATAAAAAATTAATCCAACTTGTCTTGCACATGTGAGGATCTGGGTTTTACTCTCAGATCTGGAAAGAAACTTAAAAATAGACAAACCTTACTATACTGTCCTTCTTTCTTTCTTTCTTTCTTTCTTTCTTTCTTTCTTTCTTTCTTTCTTTCTTTCTTTCTTTCTTTCTTTCTTTCTTTCTTTCAAAAGACAAAATTGTAACAAATTTATTCAAAGACCTTAATTAGCTAGGTTTTTTTTTATATACTTCTAAAATCTGGCATCAGTGCATTGCACAAAGCAGAACATTTTTTTCTGTGACTGAGGATGTTGGTTTACAGACCTACAGGAAAGACCTAGATGGAAACAGGAACAGAGGCTCATCTCTTTCAAGGAGCTTTCCTTTCAAGGTCCTAACTGACAGAGCAATAGGAAGATGATGATGGCTTGTGAGGCTCCTTCAGGTTTGTTCCTGTAAGGATAAAAACAGAGGGACTTCAGCATCATGCTATTGAAACTATTCTTTTATTTTAGTATTCGATATGATATATTCTTTATTTACATTTCAAATGATTTCCCCTTTCCTGGATCCCCCCTCCCTGAAAGTCCCATAAGTCCTCTTCCTTCCCCCTGTTCCCCAATCCACTCCTTCTTGCTTCCCTGTCCTGGTATTCCCCTATACTGCTGCACTGAGCCTTTCCAGGACCAGGGGCCTCTTCTTCTGTTTAGAGAATTTGACATTTTATCCTTATTTTGCTAAAGACCAGTAGACTACCCAGTTTAAGTTGGTCAATGTGGATTTTTTGTGAATGGCTTAATTATAGTTTTTAGCCTGCTCCATGGCAATCCAATGAAGTGGCTTGGCAACAAACAACATAATTTTCATAATGTCCCATCTTACTTGTGCACACACAGGTTTTGCAATGCAGGAAGAAGCACCTATACAAACACATTCTTTTGGCTTCCAGAGTGGATGGTAGAATCAAACTTCTCTACAATAGGAGTTGCCACATTAGGAACTGGACCTACTGAGTTTCATGAAACAAGCTTTAATTCAGCCAGGACCAGGATCCAAAGCTGGAATAAAATCCTTAGGATGCTATTGAAATTTGCCTTAAACATCCCAACATTGCTCCCACCACTTCTTTTTTTTTTACTGGATATTTTCTTTATTTATATTTCAATTGTTAACCCTTTCCTAGTTTTCCCCTCCCAGAAGCCCCATATCCCATCCTCCTTCTGCTTCTATAAGGGTGTTCCTTCACCTACCCACCCATTCCCACCTCAACACCCTTGATTCCCATACACTAGGAAATGCAATGAAAAGGTTGTTTTTTATGTCTGTGTGAGTGTATGAACCATCTGTGGTGTCAAAAGGACATAGTGATGAGACATTGCATTTTTATGGGTTTCAGATGTCTTTGAAGATTAGTTTAAAGACCAGACTGGGATTTCTTCTCTTATTCTAGCATCCCCCACAACAAGTAAGGGCCCTACCATTCCATGAAACAAATTCCACTAATATATACAAGCAGGGTTTAATTTTATTTTTTTATTAAATATTTTTACTTTCTATATTCTTTGTTTACATTCCAAATGATTTCCCTTTTCCCAGATCCACCCTCCCCATATGTCCCATAAACCTTCTTCTCTTTACCCATTCTCCAATCACCTCCCTCCTTTTTCTCTGTCCTTATATTCCCCTCCAATGCTAGATCAATCTTTTCCAGGATCAGAACCCTCTCCATACTTCTTCATGGGAGTCATTTGTTATGCAATTTGTGCCTTGGGTATTCAGAGCTTCTGGGCTAATTAATATCCACTTATCAGAGATTGCATTCTATGTGTATTCTTTTGTGACTGGCTTACCTCACTTAGGATGATATTTTCCAGATCAAACCATTTGCCTAAAAATTTTGTGAATTCATTATTTCTGATTGTTGGGTAGTATTCCATTGTGTAAATATACCACATTTTCTGTATCCATTCCTCCTTTGAGGGACATCTGGCTTCTTTCCAGCTTCTGGCTATTATAAATAAGGCTGCTACGAACATAATGGAGCATGTGTCTTTATTGCATGCCAGGGAATCCTTTGGGTATATGCCCAGGAGAGGTATAGCAGGGTCCTCTGGAAGTGTCATGTCCAGTTTTCTGAGGAACCGCTAGACTGATTTCCAAAGTGGTTGTACCATCTTACAGCCCCACCAGCAGTGGAGGAGTGTTCCTCTTTCTCCACATCCTTACCAACACCTGCTGTCTCCTGAGTTTTTGACCTTACCCATTCTGACTGGTGTAAGGTGAAATCTCAGGGTTGTTTTGATTTGCATTCCCCTAATGACTAATGATGTTGAGCACTTCTTTAAGGTGCCTCTCAGCCATCCGAATTTCTTCAGGTGAAAATTCTTTGTTTAGATCTGTACCCCATTTTTAATAGGGTTATTTGGTTCCCTGGGGTCTAACTTCTTGAGTTCTTTGTATATATTGGATATTAGCCCTCTATCAGATGTAGGGTTGGTGAATATCCTTTCCCAATTTGATGGTTGCCATATTGTCCTTTTAACAGTGTCCTTTGCCTTACAGAAACTTTGTAATTTTATGAGGTCCCATTTGTCAATTCTTGATCTTAGAGCATAAGCTATTGGTGTTCTGTTCAGGAACTTTTCCCCTGTGCCCATGTCCTCAAGGGTCTTCCCCAGTTTCTTTTTTATTAGTTTCAGTGTGTCTGGTTTTACATGGAGGTCCTTGATCCACTTGCAGTGAAGTTTAGTACATGGAGATAAGAATGGATCAATTCGCATTCTTCTGCATGCTGATCTCCAATTGAACCAGCACCATTTGTAGAAAAGGCGATGTTTTATCCACTGGATGTTTTTGGTTCCTTTGTCAAAGATCAAGTGACTATAGGTGTGTGAATTCATTTCTGGGTCTTCAATTCTATTCCATTGGTCCACTTATCTGTCAGTGTGCCATTACCATGCAGTTTTTAACACTATTGCTCTGTAGTATTGCTTAAAGTCAGGGATACTGATTCCCCCAGAATTTCTTTTGTTGTTGAGAATAGTTTTAGCTATCCTGGGTTTTTTGTTATTCCAGATGAATTTGAGAATTGCTTTTTCTAATTCTGTGAAGAACTGAGTTGGGATTTTGATGGGGATTGCATTGAATCTATAGATTGCTTTTGGCAAGATGACCATTTTAACTATATTAATCCTGCCAATCCACGAGCATGGCAGACTTTTCCATTTTCTGAGGTCTTCTTTGATTTCCTTCTTCAGAGACCTGAAGTTCTTGTCGGATAGATCTTTTACTTGTTTGGTTAGAGTCACACCAAGATACTTTATATTGTTTGTGGCTATTGTGAAGGGTGTCATTTCCCCAAATTCTTTCTCAGTCTGCTTATCCTTTGAGAATAGGAAGGCAACTGATTTGCTTGATTTGATTCTATAACCAGCCACTTTGCTGAAGTTGTTTATCAGCTATAGGAGTTCTCTGGTGGAGGTTTTCGGGTCACTTAAGTAGACAATCATGTCATCTGCAAATAGTGATAATTTGACTTCTTCCTTTCCAATTTGTATCCCCTTGACCTCCTTATGTTGTCTAATTGCTCTAGCTAGAACTTCAAGTACTATATTGAAAAGATATGGAGAGAGAGGACAGCCTTGTCTAGTCCCTGATTTTAGTGGGATTGCTTCAAGTTTCTCTCCATTTAGTTTGATGTTGGCTAGTGGTTTGCTGTATATTGCTTTAACGATGTTTAGGTATGGGCCTTGAATTCCTGTTCTTTCCAAGACTTTTAGCATGAAAGAATGCTGAATTTTGTCAAATGCTTTTTCTGCATCTAATGAGATGATCACACGGTTTTTTTCTTTGAGTTTGTTTATGTAGTGGATAGCATTGATGGATTTCCTTATATTGAACCATCCCTGCATCCCTGGGATGAAGCCTACTTGATCATGGTAGATGATCATTTTGATGTGTTCTCGGATTCGGTTGGCAAGAATTTTATTAAGTATTTTTTGCATCAATATTCATAAGGGAAATGGGCTTGAAGTTATCTTTCTTTGTTGGATCTTTGTGTGGTTTTGGTATCAACATAATTGTAGCTTCATAGAACGAGTTGGGTAGAGTTCCTTCTGTTTCTATGTTGTAAAATAGTTTGAAGAGTATTGGTGATAGGTTTTCCATGAAGGTCTGATAGAATTTTTCACTGAAGCCATCTGGTCCCGTGCTTGTTTTGGTTGGGAGACTTTCTATGATCCTTTTTATTTCTTCAGGTGTTATGGGACTGTTTAGATGACCTATTTGATCCTGATTTAGTTTTGATGTCAGATATCTGTCTAGGAAACTGTCCATTTCATCCAGATTCTCCAGTTGTGTTGAATATAGGCTTTTGTAGTAGGATTTAATGATTTTTTGAATTTCCTCAGTTTCTGTTGTTATATCTCCTTTTTCATTTCTAAGTTTGTTAATCTGTATACTGTCTCTGTGCCCTTTGGTTAATCTGGCTAAGGGTTTATCTATCTTGTTGATTTTTTCAAAGAACCACCTGGTTGTGTTCATTCTTTGTATTGTTCTCTTTGTTTCTACTTGATTGATTTTGGACCTGAGTTTGATGATTTCCTGCCTTCTACTCCTCCTGGGTGAAATAGCTTCTTTTTGTTCCAGGGATTTCACGTGTGTCATTAAGCTGTTAGTCTATGCTCTCTCCATTTTCTTTTTGGAGGCATTTGGGGCTATGAGTTTTCCTCTTAGCACTGCTTTCATTGTGTCCCATAGATTTGGGTATGTTGTATCTTCATTATCATTAAGTTCTAAAAAATCTTTAATTTCTTTCTTTATTTCTTCCCTGACCAAGGTATCATTGAGTAGAATATTGTTCAGTTTTCACGTGTATGTGGGTTTTCTATTGTTTTTGTTGCTGAGACCACTTTTACTCCATAGTGATCCGATAGGAGGCATGGGTGCTGTGGCCCAGGCTATTCAAATCCCAAAGCAGATAGCTGAAGGCTCTAGCCTGGGGCCTTCTGGACTCACCAGAGCACACTGATTCCTCCCAGCTGGCCTCCCGGTCCCCCTCTGGCCTCTTGTAGGGCCTGGAGATGAAGTGTTGTATCCCAGGCTGTTCTGGATCCTGAAGCGGAGATCTGAAGGCTCCCGCCAGAGGCCTCAGGACTGGAACCTAAGCTCTGTGGGGCCGACCCACCAGAGCATGTTGGCTGTGTCCTCCCAGTCTGCCTCAGGGTGCACACCAGGCCTCTTGTACTTCCTGGAGACTGAGTGCTGTGGCCCAGGCTGTTCAGATCCCAAAGCAGACACCTGAAGGCTCCCGCCCAGGGCCACAAGCAGGATTTTAAATTACAGGTTGGAATCCCTCTATCTTCTAGCCTCCTGCATCATAATAAATTATATTTTTTCACATTCTTTTTGGTGGGTAGAATATGCTTGTGCTAGGTAGTGGCACTATTAGGAGGTATGGCCTTGTTGGAGTAGGAGTGACTTTGTTGAGAGAAGTGTACCACTGTAGAGGTGAGCCGTCCTCCTAACCTTGTTGGGGCCTGTCTTTTCCTCCTGGAATTCAAATGAAGATGTAAAACTCTCAGCTCCTCCTGCACAATGGTTGCCTGGACTCTGCCATGCTCTCATCTTGATGATAATGGACTGAATCTCTGAACCTGTAAGTCAGCCCCTGTTCACAGCAGAAAAATAGTAAGATACTCCTTCATCATGGAATATCTAAGGAATCACCAAAGGTCAACATGCCCTTACAATTTAGCCACCCAATGGTTTTAGTCCTGATTATCCCAGAGTTCCACTTACCAAAATGGACTCCCCTGCTTGATGTCCACTCTTATCCTCTGTTGGCTAGTCTTGTCTTCCTCTTAAATAACAAATCTTGCAATAACATCAGTTCCTTTTTAACAAGGCTCTAGTACAAGGTTTCTGTCTTACTCAGAGCAGTTTCTGATACTGCAGCCTCTGTAGTCCACATTGGGGACTCCACAGTATCTCCTGGAGTAACATTGTCTATGACAAGCATGACTATCCACAACTGGACTTGTGCCCTCTAATTTTATGGATAACCCTTTCTTTTTCAACTGATGCCCTGGCTATTTGATTCTGTTTTTGATTTTTTGTTGTTTGCTCTAATAATTCATCCACAAGGTCTAATACCAAGCACAAGCAAGTCAATCCATCACTGGCCTGAATGATGCTGTTTCTGGACCCCTATCTTCATTTATTCACCCACTTTAAAGTATTGTGACAGGCTCCTCATTTTGCCACATATGGAATATACATTCTGAATCTCACAGAGGAATTTATTTATCAGTGCCAGTGAATAAATCCTTTTTCTCAGGCTGAGTAACTAAGTGAGAAACAAGCACTGAACATTGAAAACACATCACTTATGTAATTCTGATTGACCATCTTTTATGAACTTGGGAGTTTTACCTCAAATCAAGTACATCTGAGGCTATAGAAAAAGTCAGTATGACTTGCTAATACATCACTTATGCAATTCTGATTGATCACCTCCACATTTTATTAACTTCAGAGTTTTAATTCAAATTAAGTGAATATGAAGCTATAGAAAACTGTACAGCTATACTGGGCAATCAATGTCTTAAAAAGTCAGTGTACCATGCTAGAGAAAACTAAGAAAATTTGTAGGTACTTGGTAAATTTGGGATGAGTGTCACAGAAATGATACCTGAGAGGAAAAAAAAAACTTGAAAACAACAACATGACATGTTTCCATTTATGTAAAATTTGAGAAATAATATTACTTTGGTGTCAGGCTGCATGCCAAGGCACAGCACAATCTGAGATAGGGTATTCCCAGCCTAACTTTCCCCAGATAAGAAACAGCAGAGGCTTGGACAGATGCTGTAGTTCTCAATCTCCTGTGTGCCCAGATGCTGTTTGGGAAGGGAGGAGTAGGAAAGAGCAAAGGTCTTCAAGCATGCACTTCTGGGAACAGAGCAAAATCTTGTCTGTCTCAGAGTGAGTGCCAAAGGTATGGAGGGGCTGGAAGGGAGGCCTTCTCTGGGAGATTTAGGCATGATCTTTGATTAAGGCCTCCCTGAGATGATCCTTGATGAAGAAGACAGTCCTTTATTGTACAAACTGTTTTATTGTTACAACAGATATGAATGTGTTTGTTTTGCTCTGGGTGAACTAGGGATTAAATACCTTTTTCAGTAAGCGATGTCCAGGAAGGGCAGCACTTTGGATAAATATTTGGAAGCTGTGTAGATACCTCATTAGCCTGGAGAACTCTTAATTTTTTAATGCTATATGAGTGATTGTCATAGCCCTCTCAATGGGGTGTTATGGTTATGTATTTCAGGACAGCTAGACCCTGGCTAGGAGCTGTTTCTAAAGACTGCTGTTCTCAATTGAGAATTCCCCAGGATTTCTGACCCTGCTTCACCTTACCATGTCTGGTGGCACAGTCCACTTGCTCCACATTTTGGAGCTTAAATAATACATTGGAAACATACAAGATTAGGATACTGGGAAGGGATGGTGTTGCTATCTACTTTGCCAATTGCAAACTTAAGTGTCTTGATTGATATGATGTTTACATGTGTGGTTAATTTTCAAAGAATGATAAGTCAAATGCACAAATTAGCACATGAAAGACTGGTGAAATTCAGATAAATTCTGTTGATTGTCCCAGTGCCAATTTACTGACATCAGCTCTTAGTACTTTTGTTTCTCCCCAGGGTGATAAAAACATACCAGCCTCAGAGTGGCTTATGTCATATACTATGTAGTAAATAAGATCATAGTGAACACTGGCCAGTTGGTTTGAAATATGGCACATCATATGTTTAGTGTGTCTAATGATTCTCCACCCATCCTTCCCTCCATTCATACATCTATTCTTCCCTCCACTTGGCCATCTCTCCACTTATTTTCCCATTTATTCATTTATTGACCCATCCATTTACCCAAAGTTTTAATGTATAGGTCACAATCACTTTTTTTCTGGATCTCATACAAGATCATATTTGGCTTAGAACCTAGTCGTATACCTAAACCTGGCAAGAATATACTTAGGATCTCCAAACCCCAAGTCTCCATTATAGCTTTTTTACCCAATAATTACAAAGGATGGCTCCTGATTATTCTAAAGCTCTCAATTTCCAGTATCACTGAAGCCATAAATTTTTGTTATTCTGAACTGGCATCCCTCATTTGTTCCTTCCCGCCTGGATTCTATTCTTCCTTTCTTTTCTCTTTCTTGAAGTCCCTCTGTTTCCCATGTGTTTATTTAATCATCTTTCATTTATCCACATATCTATTCCTTAGGCAGGGGTTACACCAAGTTCATAACTTTAACTAGTCAAAACTTCATGGAAAGCAGAGCAATGCTGATCTACTTACTATGTGTGCTTCACTTCCTTTTTTGGCCATCTTTTATTTCTCATGACATTTTGTCTGCTGTCTGTAAAATTGCCATAGTAATATTTACCACTTTGTACCTTTATTTCAAAAACAAAATTTCTCTATCATAATAGCCATGGCTTTTGATTAACAAGTACTTTTATTTATATATTTCAATTATTCTCATCAGCAACCTTCCATCTCCTACACCAAATATCAACCCTAACACAAATCTTTGTAAGTGCTAGAATGCCAGAGAATATTGTCTAACAACTATAAAGTTGACACCTTCTTATATGGCCAATATGTGGGCAATATCACCTGCTAAGCAAAGGGAGTGTTAACTGGTGTGTCTCACTTCCACTTCCCTCTGGAACTTGCAAGTGACAGTTCCTGTCTTGTGTAAATCAATTTTTCTTGACTGAATATTAGTCTGGAATAGTCACCAATCAGGCAGGTCTGATACCTCTATTGATTTTTTCTTTCTTTCTTTCTTTCTTTCTTTCTTTCTTTCTTTCTTTCTTTCTTTCTTTCTTTCTTTCTTTCTTTCTTTCTTTCTTTCTTTTCTTTCTTTCTTTCTTTCTTTCCTTCCTTCCTTCCTTCCTTCCTTCCTTCTTTCTTTCTTTCTTTCTTTTTTTTTTTCTGTGAGACTAGGTTTTACCATGTAACCCAGTTTGCCCCGGACTAACAATCCTCTTGCCTTATGCTCCCAAGTGCTGGAACTGCACCCATTTGTCACTATGCTCATCCATGCACTCACTTCTTACATCATTAAATTATGCTCCCTTGTTAATCTACTCATTGTATCATATATGTTTCGTTCTCATGTATTGAGAATAAATTAGAAAGATGAGCCAAATAATGGAAACTTGATGAAGAATGTGCTGTAGCATCTTGGTTTAAATCCATTGCATGATATTTACACAATTACAGAATCAGAAAATAATACATTTTCCAAGAATGTATCACTGTTATTAAGTGATGTCGGTTATTAATTTGGATAGCTCTTAAAGAAGGCTTAAAAAGTATAGGGCATATATGTAGATACACCTTACTTCAAGATGGATGTAAGTAACTGCCTAAGTGTCATCAAGGTAACCACTGGTTGATGCATATTCATCCAACCAATGCATACTTGATCTCTTTTTTTTTCTTTTTTTTTAAATTTTTTTTTACTTTTTTTAAATTCGATATATTTTTATTTACATTTCAAATGATTTCCCCTTTTCTAGCCCCCCACTCTCTGAAAGTCCCATAAGCCCCCTTCTCTCCCCCTGTCCTCCCACCCACCCCGTCCCACTTCCCCGTTCTGGTTTTGCCGAATACTGCTTCACTGAGTCTTTCCAGAACAAGGGGCCACTCCTCCTTTCTTCTTGTACCTCATTTGATGTGTGGATTATGTTTTGGGTATTCCAGTTTTCTAGGTTAGTATCCACTTATTAGTGAGTGCATACCATGATTCACCTTTTGAGTCTGGGTTACCTCACTTAGTATGATGTTCTCTAGCTCCATTTGCCTAAGAATTTCATGAATTCATTGTTTCTAATGGCTAAATAGTACTCCATTGTGTAAATATACCACATTTTTTGCATCCACTCTTCTGTTGAGGGATACCTGGGTTCTTTCCAGCATCTGGCAATTATAAATAGGGCTGCTATGAACATAGTGAGCATGTATCCTTATTACATGGTGGGGAATCCTCTGGGTATATGCCCAGGAGTGGTAGAGCAGGATCTTCTGGAAGTGAGGTGCCCAGTTTTTGGAGGAACCGCCAGACTGATTTCCAGAGTGGTTGTACCAATTTGCCACCCCACCAGCAGTGAAGGAGTGTTCCTCTTTCTCCACATCCTCTTCAACACCTGCTGTCTCCTGAATTTTTAATCTTAGCCATTCTGACTCCTGTACGGTGAAATCTCAGGGTTGTTTTGATTTGCATTTCCCTAATGACTAATGAAGTTGAGCATTTTTTAAGATGCTTCTCCACCATCCGAAGTTCTTCAAGTGAGAATTCTTTGTTTAACTCTGTACCCCATTTTTTAATAGGGTTGTTTGGTTTTCTGGAGTCTAACTTCTTGAGTTCTTTATATATATATTGGATATTAGCCCTCTCTCTGATGTAGGATTGGTGAAGATCTTTTCCCAATTTGTTGGTTGCCGATTTGTCCTTTTGATGGTGTCCTTTGCCTTACAGAAACTTTGTAATTTTATGAGGTCCCATTTGTTAATTTTTGATCTTAGAGCATACGCTGTTGGTGTTCTGTTCAGAAACTTTCTCCCTGTACCGATGTCCTCAAGGGTCTTCCCCAGTTTCTTTTCTATTAGCTTCAGAGTGTCTGGCTTTATGTGGAGGTCCTTGATCCATTTGGATTTGAGCTTAGTACAAGGAGACAAGGATGGATCAATTCGCATTCTTCTGCATGCTGACCTCCAGTTGAACCAGCACCATATGTTGAAAAGGCTATCTTTTTTCTATTGGATGTTTTCAGCCCTTTTGTCGAGGATCAAGTGGCCATACGTGTGTGGGTTCATTTCTGGATTTTTAGTCCTGTTTCATTGATCTGCTTGCCTGTCACTGTACCAATACCATGCAGTTTTTAACACTATTGCTCTGTAATATTGCTTGTGGTCAGGGATACTGATTCCCCCAGACTTTCTTTTGTTGCTGAGAATAGTTTTAGCTATCCTGGATTTTTTGTTATTCCAGATGAATTTGTTAATTGCTCTTTCTAACTCTGTGAAGAATTGAGTTGGGATTTTGATGGGTATTGCATTGAATCTGTATATTGCTTTTGGCCAAATGGCCATTTTAACTATATTGATTCTACTGATCCATGAGCATGGGGGGTTTTCCCATTTTTTGAGGCCTTCTTCCATTTCCTTCCAAATCCAAGAACACATCAAAACAATCATCCACCATGATTAAGTTGGCTTTATTCCGGGAATGCAGGGTTGGTTCAATATACAGAAATCCATCAATGCAATCCACTACATAAGTAAACTCAAAGAAAAAACCACATGGTCGTTTCATTGGATGCTGAAAAAGCATTTGACAAAATTCAGCATCCTTTCATGCTTAAAGTCTTGGAAAGAACAGAAATTCAAGGCCCATACCTAAACATAGTAAAAGCAATATACAGCAAACCGGTAGCCAGCATCAAACTAAATGCAAACTTGAAGCAATCCCACTAAAATCAGGGACTAGACAGGGCTGCCCCCTTTCTCCTTATCTTTTCAATATTGTACTTGAGGTACTAGCTTGAGCAATTCATCAGCAGAAGGAGGTCAAAGGGATAGGAAAGGAAGAAGTCAAACTATCATTATTTGCAGATGACATGATAGTCTACCTAAGTGACCCAAAAAACTCCACTAGAGAACTCCTATAGCTGATAAACAACTTCAGCAAAGTGGCAGGTTATAAAGTCAACTCAAGCAAATCAGTGGCCTTCCTATACTCAAAGGATAAGCAGGCTGAGAAAGAAATTAGGGAAATGACCCCCTCCACAATAGCCACGAACAGTATAAAGTATCTTGGGGTGACTCTTACCAAACATGTGAAAGATCTTTATGGCATACTTGATCTCTTACACAGCTTCTGTATGGATATTTCTATCACTCGATTCTTATTCTTTTTAATATTAAATATTGTGACTCAATCTCATTGCTCCCATTAAGGTTCCTTTCTTTCAGCAGTATCTCTTTCTACTAGAGTGATTCATGCTGTCACTCTTCTTGGTTCCAGTTTTTCCATCTTCAGATATCTAGTATAATACAATTTTTCAAGTGGGTTCTTTTTTTCCTGGCTACTGATTACAATGTCACTTCACAAAGGTCTTTTCTATAAGCATCATCAGTCAAGTTAGTATAACATCAGGTAGCTTCTTCTGATCTTTAAGGTGATGTCCATTCTTCTTAGCATAGAAAATATGGGTGCTCACCAGCTTCTCTTCCTTATATTTTTTGTAGTGACTCAGACTTCACTTTACTCATCTTCAATTGTTCATCTGTCTTTTAGTGCATTGTGCACTTTCAAGGATCTTACTTGTATGAGTAAGTTGATAGATGGGTGTCTGAACAGCTTGCTTAAATGGCAAATGGATGGGTGGAGGGATGGATGCTTTGTTAGATGGGTGACAGTAAATTGATGATGAATGGGTGGTAAAGGACAAGATGAATATTTTAAAAATAAAGACCAATTAATGTTAGAAAATGTGAGAAGGAATAAACTTGACTGAGATGTGAAATTACTATAGGGACTTATAATAAGGTTAAGTGGTTAAGAGAGTTGCAACTCTTACACTGGATTGGAATTTAGTTTCCAACACCTACACAGGGTAGCTCACAACAGGTTGTTTGTAACTTCAGTATTAGAGGAACCAACACCTTTTTCTGAGCTCCTGACTGCACCCACATGAATCTAGATGTATGCACACAGACACATATATAATAACATATTTTTGAAAGTTTCCCTAGACAATCACTGTAAGCACAACCTAACAGTATATTCCTAAAATAATGTAATGTAACATCATTTAACCCTTGCATGAGAATAGAACTGTGGCTCAAAGAACACCACAGCTTGAGATCCAAATGAAATGAATCAGAAATCCATACTCTAGAAGTTGTACTGCTGACCTCAGCATGTGTCACAGTGACTGATGAGTGTATGAACTTCTGAGTGGTATCTACAAAATGGACAAATATTCAAACTCAGCACTGAGGAACAAATGGCCATCAAATTTGATTTGGGACACCCAGCTCAGCGTTAGTAGCTGAGCACATGCAACCTTTCATGCTCACTAACTAGCAGATTGCACTCCTGAGCACTGAATGTGCATCTTCAATGCAAAGCCATAGAGCAAGGGAAAGTGTAGGAATGTTAGTTATTTTTTTATTCAATATATTTTTTATTTACATTTCAAATGATTTCCCCTTTTCTGCCCCCCCCCACTCCTTGAAAGTCCCATAAGCCCGCTTTCCTCCCCCTGTTCTCCCATCCACCCCTTTCCACTTCTCTGTTCTGGTATTGCCCTATACTGCCACACTGAGTCTTTCCAGAATCAGTCCACTCCTCCCTGAAATCTCAGGGTTGTTTTGATTTGCATTTCCCTAATGACTAATGAAATTGAGCATTTTAATTATTATGCTGAACAAAAAACTTAAGGTCAATGAATAAATCTGATAGCATGAAATGCAAAAATCAAAACAAAATACCAGAATCTAGAAAGCTGAAGAAAGCATACAACATATCTTAGCCGAAAAGATGTAGAGTGAAGTTAATTTTGAAATCCTATGAGGGGTAGTTGAATACACAGTTAATGCAACTTCCCTAGAGAATATTGGGGAAAGAAGTCTGGCTGTCTCTGTGAAAGGTTGAATAGCTGTCTCTGTGAAAAGGTTTAAGCTGTTCTCTTGGAATGTTGTAGAATCCAAAAGGATGTTCATTCAGGGAACTGCTGCATTTGTTTCAGTGTGCCCTGCAGAACAATGAGCTAGAGGAACCAACTAGGAGTCTGCAGTTTGATGCCTCACAAGCAGTCCCGTTCTGCAGAGCAGATTGTCTGCTCCCTGTCTGGTCTGTTAATATACCTTGCAACACAAGAGCAGACTACTAAATTCCTTTTGTCAGACACTTGATAGTTCTGACTTATGAAAAAGAGCTCCCCCCCCAAGTTACAACAGAAAAATCACCACAAAAGACATAAAACCAAATCATCTTTCTACTCCAACTAAATATGAAACATGACTACTAGCGACTACCAGATGTGAGTCTTCAGCAGCTGAAGACTGCTAGGTCAGGACATACTGACCCAGCTGGCTTACTAGTTCTCAGTATTCCCTCAGTGTACTGCTCAAATCCCTCCATGTATGGACTATCCATATAGCCTGTCCTCAGTGAGCTCACATCTCTCAGTCTTTACCAGAGCCTTTGCAAAATGAGCTTTATTCCAATTAACCCTTAGCAAAATACATTTGGATGTGAACTGGAATAATCAGCAGCTATGCAGGAGTGTGTTGTGTTTTAAGAATAAATTCTTTATGTATTACAGCTGCATACATTGCTTACCTTATCTGGCATCAATGGGAAGGGAGCCCTTTGGTCCTGTGGAGGCTCAGTGACCCAGTATAGGGGAATGCTGGTGCCCTGAGGCAGGAGGGAGTAGGTGGGTGGGGAGCACTATCACAGAAGCAGGGGGGGGGGTAGGAGAAGGGATAAGGGGTTTAACTGGGAAGGGGGATAAGATTTAAACTGTAAATAAATAAAATAACCAAAAAAGAATAAAAACAATAAATTTTATAAAGTTATGCCCTGCAGTTATCACATTTTTCAGTCTGAATTATGGATTATTTTGCCCTGACAGTATATCTCAGAGACATGTTTTAGTAAAGAAAGACTGAAAAGAGTGGAGTAGAGAACAGATAAATTCAGTGCAATAGACATGATATTTCCAGGCATGTGAACCAGGTGTTACAAAAAATAAAACAGTGGATTCATGGGTGAGAAACAAGTCTATTGTGATTCTGACCTCACTGAACATTCAGACACACCATTTTGATTGCTTATTAGGTTTTTCTACCCATACTTTACTGTATAAAGGAACAGTGCAGTGAGACAGCAAGAAAATTCATTAATAAGAAGAAAAATTAGAAGAACCAATTAGAAGAAAAATGGGGAAAGTGATTCGCTCTAAAGCCCTACTTTAAAGGCACAATCATTTTCTTTTTATCAGAACCAGTGGGAAGAAAACAGCCATTTCTGTCTGATAAAGTGACTACACTGTGCAATGGCCGATCTTAAAGCAGTTTCAAGAGTAGTAATTTTTTCTTTTCTTTTCTATAATTTACTCATCCTATTCCTCAATGAGTAAATGATTGATAGTTTCACCAGGTTTGAGACAATTTACAGCAGAATGCAATAATGTAAAAATAAAAGTAATGGCACTACAACAAAAAATCTTAAAATTTTCTCAAATGTCAGAGTCCTAGTTTGTAGACAAGGGAGAACTGTGGCTACCATCCATATCCATATTGGAGACACAGTCTACATTACTTGGAGGAGGGTCCTGGAGGGTTGTGCGGCATATTGATATGGCATTGCAACATACAAAAATTGTAAAGGGCAGAATAGAGTGACTTAAACTCTGTGAAGAGCAGGGTAACCACCTGCTCTTCACAGTCCCAAAAAGCCTAATCTAAAATGTTTATTTCTTTTTACTCAAGTTTCCTTTTCGATGTATTTATCAAATATTTCCTATATGTTGTCCTGTCTTAGTCACTTTATAATGATCCAGTTATCATGTGTTCCAAGAACTCAATAGAACCAAGGAACTCCACAAACTTACTCCATTAGCTGGGCTGCTAAGTATGTGGCTACGAGGCTTGTATCTTCCACCAACATCTTCTGTGTCACAGATGTCATGATAGGATGACTTTAGAGTTAGAATTTCTATCCCAATTGGCTGTAGCTGACAGGTAACACAACTGTAAAGAAGAAGAGAATGCAAGCTATGCTATACACCTATTATCCTGTTTCTATGTTTCCCCTGAAAAATGAATTAGATGACACTAATGGATACTAATCAAGAAGGGATAGGAACTAGGGACTCATAATTTGCTTCTATTTTCTATGCAAATATTAGGTGTTACTTTCTCACCTCTGAAATTCTATAGATTTCTCCCTAGTGCTCTGGATCTAATAATTACATCATCTTTGTTTCCTAGGCATGTCTTTTCACTCATTTTTATTCTCTGTTTTTGTGCTGTTCAATAAAAATGCATTGCGGGGATACTTTAGGAATATTAATCACTCTTTGATATTTTAGAATACTATTCAGAGTCCTCCAGCCCTCTGGGTTATCATTTAAACATCAATTATCCTCCCTTGGTTTCTAAGCAGAAGACTTCATTAACAGAAAGTTCTGTTTAATAGTTGCCAAATGATAGAGACTTTTCTGTAATTGGATGGGCCACAAGCTTGCAACTCTTGAATCATGAATACTTAACTGGTGCTTTTCAGTCAGGGAGTAGGAAGGCCAATGAGAATCTATAGCAGCTAGGTACTGGTTCTTGTGGCCACACAAGGTAATATTGCTCAAGAAAAACCTGCCTATCCCGAGGGTAGGAGACCATGAAATATCCTGAGTCTTCCTGGAACCCCATCAACATAGGCCAGAAACCCATAGTCCAAGGAATTTATGTATTCCCCATGTCATAAATATCACCTTTTGTTGTGTGCAAGTGAGAGGTTTTAGGTGTGCAAATGTGCATACTTGGTAGTAAAGTGAAAGTAGAAGCAAGACAGGGACTACTAATTTATGTTTTTGTTCGTTTTTTTTTTTAATTTTCTATATTCTTTATTTACATTCCATATAATTTTCCCTTTCGCGGTTCCCCCTCCCTATAAGTCCCATAAGCCCTCTTCCCTCTGCCCTTCCCCAATCAACCCCCTCCCACTTCTCTGTCCTGGTAATCCCCTACAATGCTGCATCAAGCCTTTCCATGACCAGGGCTCTCTCCTTCCTTCTTCTTGGGAATGATTTTATATGTGAGTTGTGTTTTGGGTATTCAGAGCTTCTGGGCTAATATCTGCTTATCAGTGATTGCATTCCATGTGTGTTCTTTTGGGAATAAGTTACCTCACTTAGGATGTTATTTTCCAGTTCTAAACATTTGCCTAAGAATTTCATGAATTCATTGCTTTTAATTGCTGAGTCGTATTCCATTGTGTAAATATACCACATTCTCTGTATCCATTCCTCCATTGAGGGACATCTGGGTTCTTTCCAGCTTCTGGCTATTATAAATAAGGCTGCTATGAACATAGTGGAGTACGTGACCTTATTGCATGCCAGGGAATCCTCTGGATATATGCCTAGGAGTGGATATTGCAGGGTCCTCCAGAAGTGTCATGCCCTTTTCTGCATGCTGATCACTCTGCTGGGCAGTGGAACTCCCAACCGGCTTGGTGCACACAAGGCTAGCCTAGCTGCTCAGGCCCTGAGTCTAGGCAAAAGCCTGGCAGGCCAATGTCTGAGCAAAGTTCCCCTCAGCTGTGAGTGTTAATTGGGTCTGTCAGGTGGCCAGGATGGCAGCATGCACACGCTCACTGAGAGTGCTGGGAGAGTCTGCTGGGCTAACAACCTCCTGGCTGGGTTGTCACACAGATGGCCCACCGAGCCGCCCAGGGCCTGGGGGCAATCCAGGGCCTGACTGTCTTAGACTCCTGCTATGTCATCCTCAGGCTATGCCTGTTAGCCGGTTTGGTTTTGCCTGCTAGGACTCTCTGGCTTCCCAAAGGCAACATGGCGCCAGCCCGGGCAAACAACCTCCTGGCCGGGTTTGCACACCTATGGCCCGCTGACCAGCCCAGTGCCTGGGTGCAGGCCAACGCCCGTCAGGCTTAGACCGCCCGTAATGTTGGTCTCAGGTTATATTTGCATACCTCAGTCTGTCTGATCTCTCTGCCATCCTAGAACCAAGATGGAGGCCAGTCTCTCATAACTGACTGGCAGGAGGCAGAGTTGGGGCAAAGCACACTAGGGCTGCAAGGGCACCCAAGAGGAGGACAGTACATCAGCAATCTGCAACAGGGGATACCCAGCCATATAGTGCTGCAGTAATAGCCCTAGAGCCCCTCAGGAGGCCCAAACACCAGCCAGAGACAAGACCAACTAACTACAGAGAACAAGACAGCAAAGGGCAAATGCAGGAACGCTACTAACAGAAATCTAGGCAATATGGCAGCATCTGAACCAAACTCTCCAACCTCAGCAAGTCCTGGTTATGCCAACACACCAGAGAAACAAGATTTGGATTTAAAATCACTGGTCATGATGCTGCTAGAAGAACACAAAAAGGACATAAATGAATCTCTTAAAGAAATATAGGGGAACATGAATAAGCTAGAAACCCGTATAATGGAAAGACAAAATTCACTTAAAGAAATAAGACACAAGAGATAGAAGGCAATAAAGAAGAAAGGCAAAAAAAAAAAAAAAAAAAAACTTAAATGCAGGAGAACTAGAGTCAACAGGCAGAAGTCATGAAAGAGGAAACACAAAAATTTCTTAAAGAATTACAGGAAAGCACAAACAAACAAATGATGGAACTGAGCAAAACCATCCTGGATCTAAAAACAGAAATAGAAACAACTAAGAAATCACAAAGGGAGACAACTTTGGAGATAGAAAACCTTAAGAAGAAATCAGGGGCCATAGATGCAAATATAAACAACAGAATAAAAGAGATGAAAGAAAGAATCTCAGATGCTGAAGATATAGAAACCATTGACTCAACTGTCAAAGAAAATGCAAAATGCAAAAAGCTTGTATCCCAGAACATCCAGGAAATCCAGGATACAATGAGAAAACCAAACCTAAGGATTATAGGTATAGATGAGAGTAAAGATTTACAACGGAAAGGGCCAGCAAATATCTTAAACAAAATTATGAAAGAAAACTTTCTCAACTTAAAGAGAGAGATGCCATGAATATACAAGAAGACTACAGAACTCCAAACAGACTGGACCTGAGCAGAAATACCTCCCGTCTCATAATAATCAAAACTCCAAATGCACTAAACAAAGAAAGAATATTAAAGGCAGTAAGAGAAAAAGGCCAAGTAACATATAAAGGAAGACCTATCAGAATCACACCAGACTTCTCACCAGAGACCATGAAAGCTAAAAGATCCTGGGCAGATCTCATGCAGACTCTAAGAGAACACAAATGTCAGCCAAGACTACTATACCCAGCAAAACTCTCAATCACCATAGATGGAGAAACCAAGATATTCCATGACAAAATCAAATTTACACAATATCTTTCTACAAACCCAGCTCTGCAAAGAATAATAGGAGGAAAACTCCAACACAAGGAGAGAAACTACACCCTGGAAAAAGCAAAATAGTTACCTTCCATCATCAAACCCAAAAGAAGATAACCACTCAAATATAAAAAGAACATCAAAAATGACAGGAAGTAATAATCACTATTCCTTAATATCTCTTAACATCAGTGGTTTCAATTCCCCCAATAAAAAGACATAGACTAACATACTGGATAAGGAAACAGGACCCTACAATTTGCTGCATACAGGAGATACACCTCAGTGTCAAAGATAAAAACTACCTTAGAGTAAAAGGCTGGAAGACAATCTTACAAGCCAATGGTCACAGGAAACGAGCAGGAGTAGCCATTCTAATATCAGATAAAATTGACTTTCAACCTAACGTCATCAAAAGAGACAGAGAAGGACACTTCTTGCTGATCAAAGGAAAAATCCACCAAGAAGAACTTTCAATTCTGAACATCTATGTGCCAAATGCAAGGGCACCCTCATTTGTAAAAGAAACTTTACTAAAGCTCAAAGCACACATTGCACCTAACACAATAATTGTGGGGGACTTCAACACTCCACTCTCCTCAATGGACCAATCCGGAAAACAGAAACTAAACAGCGACACAGTAAAACTAATTGAAGCTTTGGACCAATTGGATTTGACTGATATTTATAGAACATTTCACCCTAAAGCAAAAGAATATACCTTTTTCTCAGCACCTCATGGTACCTTCTCCAAAATCGACCATATAATTGGTCACAAGGCAGACCTCAACAAATATAAGACGATCGAACTAATCCCATGCCTCCTATCAGATCACTATGGTGTAAGAGTGGTTTTCAATAGCAACAAAAACAACAGAAATCCCACATACACATGAAAACTTAATAATACTCTACTCAATAGCACCTTGGCCAAAGAAGAAATAAAGAAAGAAATCAGAGACTTTTTAGAATTTAGTGAAAATGAAGGCACAACATACCCAAATCTTTGGGACACAATGAAAGTAGTGCTAAGAGGAAAACACATAGCCCTGAGTGCCTCCAAAAAGAAAATGGAGAGAGCATACACTAGCAGCTTAAAGACACACCTGAAAGTCCTGGAACAAAAAGAAGCCAATTCACCCAGGAGGAGTAGAAGACAGGAAATCATCAAACTCAGGGCTGAAATCAATCAATTGGAAACAAAGAGAACCATACAAAGAATCAACGAATCCAGGAGCTGGTTCTTTGAGAAAATCAACAAGATAGATAAACCCTTAGCCAGACTGACCAAAGGACACAGAGAAAGTATCCAAATTAACAAACTTAGAAATGAAAAGGGGGATATAACAACAGAAACTGAGGAAATCCAAAAAAATCAGACTGTACTATAAGAGCCTATACTCAACACAACTGGAGAATCTGGAGGAAATGGACAATTTCCTTGACAGATACCAAATACCAAAATTAAATCAGGACCAAATAGATCATCTAAACAGTACCATAACCCCTAAAGAAATAGAAGGAGTCATAGAAAGTCTTCCAACCAAAAAAAGCACAGGACCAGATGGTTTCAGTGCAGAATTCTATCAGAACTTCAAAGAAGACTTAACACCAATACTCTTCAAACTATTCCACAAAATAGAAACAGAAGGAACACTACCCAATTCCTTCTATGAAGCCACAATTACGCTGATACCAAAACCACACAAAGATCCCACAAAGAAAGAGAATTTCAGACCAATTTCTCTTATGAACATCGATGCAAAAATACTCAATAAAATTCTTTCCAATCGAATCCAAGAACACATCAAAATGATCATCCACCATGATCAAGTAGGCTTTATCCCAGGGAGGCAGGTTTGGTTCAATATACGAAAATCCATCAATGCAATCCACTACATAAACAAATCAAAAGAAAAAAAAAAAACACATGGTCATTTCATTGGATGCTGAAAAAGCATTTGACAAAATTCAGCATCCTTTCATGCTTAAAGTCTTGGAAAGAACAGGAATTCAAGGCCCATACCTAAACATAGTAAAAGCAATATACAGCAAACCGGTAGCCAGCATCAAACTAAATGGAGAGAAACTTGAAGCAATCCCACTGAAATCAGGGACTAGCCAGAGCTACCCCCTTTCTCCTTATCTTTTCAATATTGTACTTGAGGTACTAGCTTGAGCAATTCGTCAGCAGAAGGAGGTCAAAGGGATACAAATTGGAAAGGAAGAAGTCAAACTATCATTATTTGCAAATGACATTATAGTCTACCTAAATGACCAAAAAAACTCCACTAGAGATCTCCTACAGCTGATAAACAACTTCAGCAAAGTGGCAGGTTATAAAATCAACTCAAGCAAATCAGTGGCCTTCCTATACTCAAAGGATAAGCAGGCTGTGAAAGAAATTAGGGAAATGACCCCATTCACAATAGCCACAAACAGTATAAAGTATCTTGGTGTGACTCTTACCAAACATGTGAAAGATCTGTATGACAAGAACTTCAAGACTCTGAAGAAGGAAATGGAAGAAGACCTCAAAAAATGGGAAAACCTCCCATGCTCACGGATCGGCAGAATCAATATAGTTAAAATGGCCATTTTGCCAAAAGCAATATACAGATTCAATGCAATACTCATCAAAATCCCAACTCAATTCTTCACAGAGTTAGAAAGAGCAATTCTCAAATTCATCTGGAATAACAAAAAACCCAGGATAGCTAAAACTATTCTCAACAACAAAACAAATTCTGGGGGAATTAGTATCTCTGTCCTCAAGCAATACTACAGAGCAATAGTGTTAAAAACTGCATGGTATTGGTACAGTGACAGGCAGGAGGATCAATGGAACAGGATTGAAGTTCCAGAAATGAACCCACACACCTATGACCACTTGATCCTTGACAAAGGGGCTGAAAACATCCAATGGAAAAAAGATAGCCTTTTCAACAAATGGTGCTGGTTCAACTGGAGGTCAGCATGCAGAAGAATGTGAATTGATCCATCCTTGTCTCCTTGTACTAAGCTCAAATCCAAATGGATCAAGGACCTCCACATAAAGCCAGACACTCTGAAGCTAATAGAAAAGAAACTGGGGAAGACCCTTGAGGACATCGGTACAGGGAGAAAGTTTCTGAACAGAACACCAATGGCATATGCTCTAAGATCAAGAATTGACAAATGGGACCTCATAAAATTACAAAGTTTCTGTAAGGCAAAGAACACCATCAAAAGGACAAATCGGCAACCAACAAATTGGGAAAAGTTCTTCACCAATCCTACATCAGATAGAGGGCTAATATCCAATATATATAAAGAACTCAAGAAGTTAGACTCGAGAAAACCAAACAACACTATTAAAAATGGGGTACAGAGTTAAACAAAGAATTCTCACTTGAAGAACTTCGGATGGCGGAGAAGCATATTAAAAAATGTTTAAGTTCATTAGACATTAGGGAAATGCAAATCAAAACAACCCTGAGATTTCACCTTACACCAGTCAGAAAGGTTAAGTTTAAAAATTCAGGAGACAGCAGGTGTTGGAGAGGGTGTGGAGAAAGAGGAACACTTCTCCACTGCTGGTGGGGTTGCAAATTGGTACAACCACTCTGGAAATCAGTCTGGTGGTTCCTCTGAAAATTGGGCACCTCACTTCCAGAAGATCCTGCTATACCACTCCTGGGCATATACCCAGAGGATTCCCCAGCATGTAATAAGGATACATGCTCTACTATGTTCATAGCAGCCCTATTTATAATTGCTAGATGCTGGAAAGAACCCAGGTATCCCTCAACAGAAGAGTGGATGCAAAAAATGTGGTATATCTACACAATGGAGTACTATTTAGCCATTAAAAACAATGAATTCATGAAATTCTTAGGCAAGTGGATGGAGCTAGAGAACATCATACTAAGTGAGGTAACCCAGACTCAAAAGGTGAATCATGGTATGCACTCACTAATAAGTGGCTATTAACCTAGAAAACTGGAATACCCAAAACATAATCCACACATCAAATGAGGTACACGAAGAAAGGAGGAGTGGCCCCTTTGTTCTGGAAAGACTCAGTGAAGCAGTATTTGTCAAAACCAGAATGGGGAAGTGGGAATGTGTGGGTGGGAGGACAGGGGGAGAGAAGGAGGCTTATGGGACTTTCGGGGAGTTGGGGGCTAGTAAAGGGGAAATCATTTCAAATGTAAATAAAAAATATATCGAATAAAAAAATAAAAAAGAAGTGTCATGCCCAGTTTTCTGAGGAACTGCCAGACTGAGTTCCAGTGTGGTTGTACTAACTTGCATTCCCACCAGCAGTGGAGGAGTGTTCCTCTTTCTCCACATCCTTGCCAACACCTATTGTTTCCTGAGTTTTTAATCTTAGCCATTCTGACTGGTGTGAGGTGAAATCTCAGGGTTGTTTTGATTTACATTTCCCTAATGACTAATGATGTTGAACTTTTCTTAAGGTGCTTCTCAGCCATTCAAAGTTCTTCAGGTAAAAATTCTTTGTTTAACTCTGTACCCCATTTTTTAATAGGGTTATTTGGTTATAGCTAAAACTATTCTCAACAGGAAAAGAACTTCTGGGGGATTCAGTATCCTGGACCTCAACCAGTATTACAGAGCAATAGTGTTAAAAACTGCATGGTATTGGTACATTGACAGGCAGGTAGATCAATGGAATAGAATTGAAGACCCAGAAATGAACCCACACACCTATGGTCACTTGATCTTTGACAAAGGAGCTGAAAACATCCAGTTGGAAAAAGATAGCCTTTCAATAAATGGTCAGCATGCAGAAGAATGCAAATCGATCCATTCTTATCTCCTTGTACTAAGCTCAACTCCAAGTGGATCAAGGACCTCCACATAAAACCAGACACACTGAAACTTATAGAAAAGAAACTGGGGAAGACACTTGAGGACATAGACACAGGGGGAAATTTCCTGAACAGAACACCATTAGCTTATGCTCTAAAATCAAGAATTAACAAATGGGAGCTCATAAAATTACAAAGTTTCTCTAAGGCAAAGGACACTGTCAATCTGACAAAATGGCAACCAACAAATTGGGAAAAGATCTTCACCAGCCCTACATCTGACAGCGGCCTAATATCCAATATATACAAAGAACTCAAGAAGTTAGACTCTAGGAACTACTAATTTAAATAAGGTTATAACAACAAATAATGCTGTTGTCGTTTATTATAAAGTGACTCTTTCAATGTGAGTGCTATGGGTCATATGGGGCAAATACAAAGGCTCTGGACTTTTCAATGTACTGAAGTATGGAAAAGAGATACAATGACAGAACTCTGGAACACCAGTACTTTCCATGACTTTGAGCCTCATGCAACCATAGCCCTCAGGCTGTATAAAAGCTGTAGAATACTGAGGCCCTTGAACCCCCAGAGCCAGGCATCATTGGAAGAATTTAGTTGTCCTATGGAAGAGCACATCCCAGGGATATGTAGGAATCTGATTCTCTGTTCTGATTTATATGAATATCATAAGTCACCAAGACCTCAAATATTTCCAGATCTCAAATATGTTTGGAAAACTGTGAATTATATGCTCAAACACCGTTTATGATAGCAAAAATGCATCAAGGTATCAGAAAAGTTATTTTCCTGGTCCTGGAAAGAGGTATTTCTTGTCTGAGAACCTGTCTGAAAACTCCAGCTGGGCAACTCATCATCAGTTTCATAACATGACTCTATCAAGGCATGTGCTGAAGAGCATACTTAGAGAGACAGCTTGGAGAGCTTCATCTTCTACAAATCTAAAGACGAGACAGTCCTGCAATGATTATTTATTTTTTCAGCTTCATGTGACTTATTAATCACATCTTCCTCCCAGTTATGTAGTCATATCATATATACTGATAAAACATTCTCCATAGCAAGGAATCTCAGAAGTGGGCAATATTTGAGCAGCCATGCATTCCCTCAGTGCTTCTGAGCCACCTGTTCCACGGGGAAATTTGTCACATAAATTACCTGCCCATCTGGTCAGTTCTAATGAAATAACACCATCATTAATACTAGAGTGGGGTCTGCAGATGGTAAATATTTAATGGGGTAAATACTATACCATACAGAACTGAACTGATGTATAGAATCACAGGTAAAATCATGTTTTAATTCTGAGAAGGTGAATAGCCCATAAAAGGGCTGTGGACATAATTCGATTTGTAAATAGCTTACCTTTTATGAGTGAGGACTTGGATTGGCTCCCAAGCACCCAGGAAAGACAAGTGGATGTTGTGACATACATTTGTAATCCCAGCACTGGGAAGGTAGAAATACGGAGGTCACAGACCAGTCAGCCTAAGTTAATTGGTTAGTTACAGGCCAAGTGAGGGATCTTGTCCAAAAAAAAAAATA
The DNA here is from genome assembly GCF_947179515.1 of Apodemus sylvaticus. Taxonomy (NCBI): domain Eukaryota; kingdom Metazoa; phylum Chordata; class Mammalia; order Rodentia; family Muridae; genus Apodemus; species Apodemus sylvaticus. The sequence goes on along the minus strand of NC_067476.1, from coordinate 133,862,966 downwards.
CTTAGGGTTTCTGTGATAAATTAGGTTGAATTCTGGTCCCCACACATAAGTAAATACACACACACACACACACACACACACACACACATACACACACACTAAAAACCCAGTCCACACCAGATAGTCTGTGAGACCTTGAAAGATAGCCTGTTTTCTGGTTGAGCTACATTTAAACCCCAGAGACCTGGCAGTTGTTCCTGCAATGGACGGAAGGCCTGTTTGCCATATTCCCAGACACTAGGCTTGTCGGAAGCCATAATGGGACAAGCTAATATACTAGCAGGTCATCATCCTGAAATGCCTGCTTCGGATTATTATATAATCTGCAACAGATGAGCCCACATTCAGCAAGGCCATGTGGGACTAATTTTAGGACAGATTCCTGCTATTAATATGCTTTTCCTATTATTATTAAATGTACATAATAATCAATAAATAATAGCACACCCCTTTGGAGCAGATCTCTGCAGATCCACAAAGATGTACTGTCTTATAGTGATATTATGTAGACAAATAGGTGACTTAAATTTTAATGATGATTCTAAAAGAATTCCTAAAATTATATCTGTGATTATTAAGCTCTATTATAATGGGACTGCTATTTGGGTATTTTTCTGATAGTCAAAACTGCAATGAAAACTCTGCCAGTCTCCCAAGTGTCACAAGTTAATTGCTCTTAGATGGCAACCGGACTTTCTCCTACTCAGAGCACATTCCAAGAGGTTGTAAAATAATTAAACAAAGGTCATAAAAAGGGAACTAGGATTTATTATAGATTTTAGGGCAGAAAATAAAATATTGACTGGGCTTATCTATACAAAACTTCACTTATAACTTAGTTATGGTTTAAACTTTCTATGAACCAGTAAAGAAGACAAATGATAGCTAGATTATTACTTTTAATGGATATGCATGTAAACATTCTCTCTTGTAAACTTCTATTTCAATTTATGACTTGGCATTTTGTGTGAACTTGTGATTAACTTTGTAACATGTGATGATGTATTCTGAAAGATGTTTATGGGCTGAGGACAAAGAGAAGAGAGACCAGGAGAATTCAGTGGGAGGTACAGAGCTGAGAAAAGAACTGAACTGAGAAGTTTTTTTAGGTAGAAGAGAACAAGATTAGAAGTAGAATGCAGACTAGAATAACTTAGAAACTATAGGTAACATAAAATAACGAAGAGAACAATGTCCAGGAGGCAGAGAGAAAGAGGGAAAAAGAAGATGTTGCAGAGAGCAGAAGGAGCAAGCAGGCTTCTTACCATGGGACAGCACAGGTCCTAAGGTGAGGACAACACAGGCTTAGTCTTATTACGAGAATCTTTTTCTTACAAACATGGATTTAATTCATTTAGCATTAAAAGGGTGGTAGCTTTTTCTATCTTGATGCAATAAATATTGGAGTCCATGTTTCATCCAGAATGAGTGAGTTCTTTCTGCACTGGTGCTTGGTCTTTTGCTCCATATGCATATGTAAGTATGAATGTGTGTGTAAATACATAATTGTGAGAATGTATGCATGTGTGTGTGTAAGTATGAAATTGTGAGAATGCATGCAAACTGGGGCCTGCTGACTTCGTGAAAATATGTATGTTTGAAGTTGTGTGTATAAATTTATGTGAGACTATGCATATTCACTTATGTAAAAGTTTTTCTTTCTGCAAGTGTTATTCTCTTCTCCTGGTTCAATAGAAGATTATTGCTCCTAACTTCCCCCTAGACAGACAAGCAAGAGGCATCTGGACAATAGGGAAAAGGCTCTTGTAACTAATCCTTTACTTAATCTCCTGTTGTTTTAGGATGAGGTGTTAAATGCCTAAGACTGCAGTCTCTGGCTTCAGAGGAACACAGAAGGCAGGTCAGCTACATTAGCACAGTAACTTAGACTTAGATAATTAAACCTTTTCTTGTACAGCAACCCTAAATTTTCTGTAAGACAAAGTCTTACACCATTACCTCATAAGACAAAGGCTTACCCCCCCCCACCGGCCCCCTGCCGCCGACACTCTCCCCCCCCCCCCCACCCCCTCTGCTGCCTCAAGAAGAACCAAGAAGAAAAAGAAACACCTCTGCTGGGGCTGGCTCCCCGCATAGGCTCCTTACATGAGGCCTCAGCTCTCCATAATTTTGTGGCCATCAGTGATGTAGGCCATGCCGCAAGCCCCTGGAATTCTGTCTGGACTCCACCCCTACAGTTACCTGGCAATAGCCAGGTATGCTCCTCCCCACAGTTACAGCCAGGTAGGCTTAGCCCACTATAAAAGAGGCTACTTGTCCCCTTATCTCTTACTCTTACGCTCCTTCTTTCTTACTCTTGCCTCTTTTACTCTTTATTCTCTTCTCCACCCTCTTGCTCCCCCTCTCTCCACATTCACTCTCCCCTCTCTCCATGTAGCCATGGTTGGCCTCTGCTTTTCACTCATCACAACTCTCTCCCGAAAAATAAATGCTTTAAAACCATAGACAGCCTCCTCTTATCTGGACCTGCTGTGCTGGAACAATAGAGCAGGTCTTCCTCTAAAGAGCTGAGCTCTAATCTCCTACAGTAGGCCTCCCAGCTAATGCTCCCAAGCCATGGCTCCCACCAAGCCAAGCCACCCACCTGAGCAAACCAAGGAATATCATGCCAGTGGGACCTGGCCTGAGTTGTCCTCCTGCCCTTCTCCCTTCAGCCACGGACTAGAGTCAGCCCACAGGCCCCCTCTCCAGTCTCAGCTCTTCCAAGGCGTCCAGCGGTGTCTGTGGTGCCCAAGACTGAGAACCTGCCATCTCTGACCTCCATGTGGTCTGGGGTACCACAAACCTGGACCTGCTGGTTCCCAAGGAACCCTTCCCCACACCTGGAGCAGGGTCCTGTAGATTCTCCCAGCCTGATACCAGCCCGGAAGCAGAATGGGGTGCACACATCCAAACTCTCTTTGTCTGCCTTGCCCAGCAGTTGAGCCTTGGCCAGACACAGAGAAAAAGAAGAAATAATTCAGTAGAGAACTAAAACAATCCACAAGAATGAATAACTCAGAGGCAATTGGCATTAACCTGAGCTGCCTAGAGTATAACAGCACTTAGACGTTCTGGGGGCTCAATTTTACTCTAAAGTGGAAGAATTTGTATGCTGAATTTGGCCCTGAGATATGTTGCCAGATAAATATCAAGTGAAGCTACTATGCACTATAGGGAGATAGAGTCTGCAAAGATAGCCAGGCATGCATATAGCCTACAACCAAAGACTTAATAGTAGGCAGGTATGAAGACATGCAAAAAGATTCAGTTGTTCAGGAGTGTGTAAGCACTGGTTGTTTAACCCTGTTTGCCATGCCACTGAAGCTCTAGGGTGTCCAGTGGCTTCAGATTGCACTTTAGCCAGTTCAGCTTCCTTCTCATCCTGCCTTGTGAACCAGTCCTGACATTCTTTCATTGCTGTAATCTAGATAGACAACGTTCACATTCCTTGACTAGGTCAAGGAAAGGTAAAATACAAACCTGGTGAGGATCCAAGTATGTGCTGAAGTGGCCCTAACAGCAGACTCAGGGAACACTTTCAGTTTGAGGGAGTAAACTGCCTGCTACTTCTTTCTTCTTTACACTATTGCAAGTCAAATCCACCAATATCTTCATCAGAAGCTCTAATAAGTCCAAACTTCAGAATTGTTTGTGATGTGCTTTGATCATCAGTCCTTTTCTTTTAGGATCAGTTAACACACTGTTTGCTAACTATTATTTGTGGGCTCAAGGGCAGTCCTCCATACTTAGCCTATTATATGTCATATGCTGTTTCTTTTTATCTAGACTCTGTATGACTCCCTTACTGGGGCCTTGTGAAAGCAAGCTCCGTTCTCCAATGGTTCCATTATCATGACCAAATTGCTTTTCTCTAAAAGTTCATAAGGCAATTTCTACTTTATTGTTCAGGCCATTCGTAAAAACATAGTTATAGCTACACAGAAAATGCCCTGGAGCCAATCTAATATGCTATATGCCATATAGTGTTTCAAAGGGTTAATCTCCATTTGAGAGTTGTTTGGTATAATTCAAGTCACATTGTTATTTGCTAATTTTAAACTTTTATTGGAATTTTAGTAAGCTTTTATTGAGTTGATTTAACTCAGTCATCAATATCAGAAGATTTATCCAAAACATAGTTTCCTTGTTTATTTACGGCAAGTTAGATTGAATCTTGATTTTTTTTTTTACAATATTCCTTTATATAAGATAATTTAGCATTTCTTGTAGTTTCCTAAAGTTAGAACTGGCGTGTGTGTGTATGTGTGTGTGTGTGTGTGTGTGTACATGTATATGTATATGTATATGTATATGTATATGTATTTGTGTGTGTGTGTGTGTGTGTGTGTACCTTTACAAAGAATATTCTTGGAGACGTCTTCTTAACAAAGTCTTAGCCTCAATTCTGTTTTTGCAAAGAAGTCTCTTATACTCTTATTTTATTCAGAATCTTCAACCTTTTGATATCTGATCAAATTCCTCACTGCTCACCCTTAAAATTTATGACTTTTGACCTGAAAAGCCAAGAGCAAGACTCTGCCAGTCTGTCACTAACAACTAAGCAAGTGGCTGATCTGATTTCCATTCTGTTTCTTGATATAAATTTCCATGTCTTTCTATTGTATCCAGTGTTGAGTTCAATCACTTTCTCCTATTACATTATTATCAGAAAGTAAACTATACTGTCTTTGCCATTCTTAACAAAGGTCTGATGGATAATCTTCCAAGTTAGATCAAATCCAGATCATATGTAGATGAATTTTTATTTGTCCATGTATCAGTTTGGTAGTCCATGAAAATTACTCTCATACCTCAAGGCTTCATTTATATGTTAAAATCTTAGAAGAATGTCAAACCAAGGCCAATGGATCCTTTGATATAGACAAGAGTGACTCCAGGAAGAACCAGTATGAATATAATCTCATCTGCTTGCTTCTTAACATCCACTGGGCTCTTCATAAACACACCCTAAGGATTATGATCTTTTTTTCCAACTGGAGACCATGATTACTTCTTTATAGGGGGCACTTTACAGAGACAATTCATGGATATGGTAAGATTTTGGATAGAAGGTGGGTTTGAATTCCCAAATCCCAAATAATAGAACTCTGTAAGGATTACATTTCCAAAGAAAGTATTAAACCTCTCTAACCCTTAGCCCCACGAGAGCAGAGAAGAACATGATAGAGAAAAATTTAAATTTTTTCAAAAACAGAAAACTTGAAAGCAGAGGATAAAAATGAATCATCATGTACAGGGACCTTGGGTAAGAATCAGAGCTGAATTCAGAACAGAAAGCATGGAAGCTGCACAGTAGGTAAATGACATTTGAATGTGCTCAGAATAACAGGAAATACAATTATGTCTACCATCAATTCTACACACAAAAAACTGTCATTCAAAAATGAGTGAGAAACTGACACATGCAGATTTATTTTAAAAACTGAAATGTTAACAAAAGATCTATCTTATAATAAATATAAATAAATCCATACATAAATACACAAATAAGAAGACAACCAAATATATACCTTTATGCTCAAATTAAATGCTCTGAGAGGTAACTAAACTCCATATGAAGGGCAACAACACAGTTTTTGCCAAAATTAGGTAAATATGACACTATGAAAGCAATTTTGGACACGGGCAGCGGTGGCGGCGGCGGCGGCGGCGGCAGCGGCGGCAGCAGCGGCAGCAGCGGCAGCAGTGGCTGCTCCAGCTGAAGGGCCATCAGCAGTGGAACCAAGGCGTCACAGGGACCAGTTAGGCCCTGCACCCACGACCACTGACCTTCGCTGACCAGCCGGGCAGCAAGCAGCTGCAGTTGTGCAGCACCTTTCCTGCACGGAGGCCACTTCAGAACTCGGCCTCCCACCAGTCAGGAGAGGTGCATCCATCTTGGTTCCGTACTCCAGGGATCGGACAGACTGAGGTACACAAACATAATCCGAGGCCAACACCGCGGTGGTCTGAGCCCGATGGGCGTTGGCCTGCACCCAGGCCCTGGGTGGGTCGGGGGGCCATCGGGGTGCCAACTCAGCCAGGAGGTTTTTTGCCCAGGCCTGCGAGCGCGCCGCCGCCATTTTGCCTGCAGGACGACAGAGAGCTCAGGCAGGCAGACCTGTAACAGGCATAGCCTAAGGCTAACAAAGCGGGGGTCCAGGCCCCAAAAGGCACAGGACTGACCCCAAGAACTGGGCGGCTTGGTGGGCCATCTGTGAGTCAACCCGCCCAGGTGATTGTTAGCAAAGCAGACTCTCCCGGCGCTTTCAGGGAGCTCGGGCACACACGCCCGCCATCCTAGTCACCTGGCAGACCCAATTAACAGTCATAGCCCTAGGGGAACTTTGCTAGGACCTTGGCCTCACAGGCTTTTGCCTGGACTCAGGGACTGGGCGGCCAGGCTAACCTTGTGTGCGACAGCCCGGTTGGCGGATCGGCTGCCCAGCGGAGTGAGCGGAACACAGGGGAGGTCACAGTAGCATACACCGTCGGCACTCCCTGGGGGTGCACACAGGCTCCATCTGGTCCACAGACACAATCTGGGGCAAGGCCTCAGGCAGAAGCCCTTAGCTCTACTCTCTCCGCTTCCGGATCCAGATCAGTCTGGGCGGCAGCATTACATCTCCAAGTCCTGCAAGTGGCTAGCTGGGCTTCCGGGCGGCCAGCTGGGAGAAGTCAGTGTGCTCCAGTGAATCCAGCGGGCCCCAGCGGGAGCCTTCGGGTGCCTGCTTTGGGATCGGAACAGCCTGGGCAGCAGCACACTGTCTACAAGCAGTGCAGGAGGTAAACTGTGCACCAGAGGCCAACTGGGAAGGGGCAGCTTGCACTGGTGAGTCCAGCACTGACAAGATAAACTAACACCAGTGAGAACTAGATGGCAAAAGGCAAACGCAGGAACGTCACTAACAGAAATCAAGGCAATATGGCAACATCTGAACCCAATTCTCCTCTACCAACATGTCCTGGATACCCCATCACACCAGTAAAACAAGATTTGGATTTAAAATCACAGGTCATGATGCTGGTACAGGAACACATGAAGGACATACATAAAGAAATTCAGGAGAAAATGGATCAAAAGTTAGAAGCCCTTGCAAGGGAAACACAAAAATCATTGAAAGAAATCCAGGAGAATACAAAAGCCAACAAGGAGGAAATGCAAAAAACACTTAAAGAAATACAGGAGAACTTTGGTCAACAGGCTGAGGTCATGAAAGACGAAACACAAAAAGCTCTTAAAGAAATACAGGAGAACTTTGGTCAACAGGCTGAGGTCATGAAAGACGAAACACAAAAATCTCTTAAAGAATTACAGGAAAACACAAACATGCAAGTGAAGGAGCTAAGCAAAACCATCCAGGATCTAAAATCAGAATTAGAAACAACTAAGAAAACTCAAAGGGAGACAACTTTGGAGATAGAAAGCCTTGGGAAGAAATCAGGGGACAGAGATGCAAATATCAACAACAGAATACAAGAGATAGAAGAAAGAATCTCAGATGCTGAAGATTCCATAGAAACCATGGACTCAACAGGAAAAGAAAATGCAAAATGCAAAAAGCTTGTAACCCAAAATATCCAGGAAATCCAGGACACAATGAGAAGACCAAACCTAAGGATTATAGGCATAGATGAGAGTGAAGATTTACAACTTAAAGGGCCAACAAACATCTTCAATAAAATTATGGAAGAAAACTTCCCTAACCTAAAGAGAGAGATGCCCATGAATATACAAGAAGCCTACAGAACTCCAAACAGACTGGACCAGAACAGAAATACTTCCCGTCACATAATAATCAAAACACCAAATGTTCTAAACAAAGAAAGAATACTAAAGGCAGTAAGAGAAAAAGGCCAAGTAACATATAAAGGAAGACCTATCAGAATCACAGCAGACTTTTCACCTGAGACTATGAAGGCTAGAAGGTCCTGGGCAGATCTCATGCAGACTCTAAGAGAACACAAATGCCAACCAAAACTACTATATCCAGCAAAACTCTCAATCACCATAGATGGAGAAACTAAGATATTTCATGACAAAACCAAGTTTACCCAATATCTATCCACAAACCCAGCCCTAAAAAGGATAATAGGAGGACAACACCAATACAAGGAGGGAAACTTCACCCTGGAAAAAGCAAGATAGTAACCTTTCATCAAACCCAAAAGAAGTCAAGCAATCAAATTTAAAAAATAACGTCAAAAATGATAGGAAGTAACAATCACTATTCCTTAATATCTCTTAACATCAATGGACTAAATGCTCCAATAAATAGACACAGACTAACTGAATGGATAAGTAAACAGGACCCTACATTTTGCTGCTTACAGGAAACACACCTCAGGGTCAAAGACAAACACTACCTTAGAGTAAAAGGCTAGAAGACAATTTTACAAGCAAATGGTCTCAGGAAACAAGCTGGAGTAGCCATTTTAATATCAGATAAAATTGACTTTCAACCCAAAGTCATCAAAAGAGACCCTGAGGGACACTTCTTGCTGGTCAAAGGAAAAATACAAAAAGAAGAACTGTCAATCCTGAACATCTATGCCCCAAATGCAAGGGCACACTCTTTCGTAAAAGAAACTTTATTAAAACTAAAAGCACACATTGCACCTAACACAATAATTGTGGGTGACTTCAACACTGCACTTTCCTCACTGGACCGATCAGGAAAGCAGAAACTAAACAGGGACACAATGAAACTAATTGAAGCTTTGGACCAATTAGATTTAACAGATATATATATATAGAACATTCTATCCTAAAACAAAAGAATATACCTTTTTCTCAGCACCTCATGGTACCTTCTCCAAAATCGACCATATAATTGGTCACAAGACAGACCTCAACAAATATAAGAAGATCGAACTAATCCCATGACTCCTATCTGATCACTATGGAGTAAAAGTGGTCTTCAATAGCAACAGAAACAACAGAAAGCCCACATACACGTGGAAACTGAACAATACTCTACTCAATGACACCTTGGTCAAGGAAGAAATAAAGAAAGAAATTAAAGACTTTTTAGAACACAATGAAAATGAAAACACAACATACCCAAATCTATGGGACACAATGAAAGCAGTGCTAAGAGGAAAACTCATAGCCCTGAGTGCCTCCAAAAAGAAAATGGAGAGAGCATACATTACCAGCTTAATGACACACCTGAAAGCCCTAGAACAAAAAGAAGCTATTTCGCCCAGGAGGAGTAGAAGGCAGGAAATCATCAAACTCAGGGCCGAAATCAATCAAGTAGAAACAAAGAGAACCATACAAAAAATCAACAATACCAGGAGCTGGTTCTTTGAGAAAATCAACAAGATAGATAAACCCTTAGCCAGAATGACCAAAGGGCACAGAGAAAGTATCCAAATTAACAAACTTAGAAATGAAAAGGGAGATATAACAACGGAAACTGAGGAAATCCAAAAAATCATCAGATCCTACTACAAGAGCCTATACTCAACACAACTGGAGAATCTGGAGGAAATGGACAATTTCCTTGACAGATACCAAATACCAAAATTAAATCAGGACCAACTAGACCATCTAAACAGTCCCATAATGCCTAAAGAAATAGAAGGAGTCATAGAAAGTCTTCCAACCAAAAAAAGCACAGGACCAGATGGCTTCAGTGCAGAATTCTACCAGACCTTCAAAGAAGAGTTAACACCAATACTCTTCAAACTATTCCACAAAATAGAAACAGAAGGAACACTACCCAATTCCTTCTACGAAGCCACAATTACGCTGATACCAAAGCCACACAAAGATCCAACAAAGAAAGAGAACTTCAGACCAATTTCCCTTATGAACATCGATGCAAAAATACTCAATAAAATTCTTTCCAACCGAATCCAAGAACACATCAAAACGATCATCCACCATGATCAAGTAGGCTTTATCCCGGGAATGCAGGGTTGGTTCAATATACGGAAATCCATCAATACAATCCACTACATAAACAAACTCAAAGAACAAAACCACATGGTCATTTCATTGGATGCTGAAAAAGCATTTGACAAAATTCAGCATCCCTTCATGCTTAAAGTCTTGGAGAGAACAGGAATTCAAGGCCCATACCTAAACATAGTAAAAGCAATATACAGCAAACCGGTAGCCAGCATCAAACTAAATGGAGAGAAACTTGAAGCAATCCCACTGAAATCAGGGACCAGACAAGGCTGCCCCCTTTCTCCTTATCTTTTCAATATTGTACTTGAGGTACTAGCTCGGGCAATTTGACAACATAAGGAGGTCAAAGGGATACAAATTGGAAAGGAAGAAGTCAAACTATCATTATTTGCAGACGACATGATCGTCTACCTAAGTGACCCAAAGAACTCCACTAGAGAGCTCCTACAGCTGATAAACAACTTCAGCAAAGTGGCAGGTTATAAAATCAACTCCAGCAAATCAGTGGCCTTCCTATACTCAAAGGATAAGCAGGCTGAGAAAGAAATTAGGGAAATGACCCCCTTCACAATAGCCACAAACAGTATAAAGTATCTTGGGGTGACTCTTACCAAACATGTGAAAGATCTGTATGACAAGAACTTCAAGACTCTGAAGAAGGAAATGGAAGAAGACCTCAAAAAATGGGAAAACCTCCCATGCTCATGGATCGGTAGAATCAATATAGTTAAAATGGTCATTTTGCCTAAAGCACTATACAGATTCAATGCAATACCCATCAAAATCCCAACTCAATTCTTCACAGAGTTAGAAAGAGCAATTATCAAATTCATCTGGAACAACAAAAAACCCAGGATAGCTAAAACTATTCTCAGCAACAAAAGGAAATCTGGGGGAATCAGTATCCCTGACCTCAAGCAATACTACAGAGCAATAGTGTTAAAAACTGCATGGTATTGGTACAGTGACAGGCAGGAGGATCAATGGAACAGGATTGAAGATCCAGAAATGAACCCACACACCTATGGCCACTTGATCCTCGACTAAGAGGCTGAAAACATCCAATGGAAAAAAGATAGCCTTTTCAACAAATGGTGCTGGTTCAACTGGAGGTCAGCATGCAGAAGAATGCGAATTGATCCATCCTTGTCTCCTTGTACTAAGCTCAAATCCAAATGGATCAAGGACCTCCACATAAAGCCAGACACTCTGAAGCTAATAGAAAAGAAACTGGGGAAGACCCTTGAGGACATCGGTACAGGGAGAAAGTTTCTGAACAGAACACCAATAGCGTATGCTCTAAGAGCAAGAATTGACAAATGGGACCTCATAAAATTACAAAGTTTCTGTAAGGCAAAGGACACCATCAAGAGGACAAATCGGCAACCAACAAATTGGGAAAAGATCTTCACCAATCCTACATCAGATAGAGGGCTAATATCCAATATATATAAAGAACTCAAGAAGTTAGACTCCAGAAAACCAAACAACCCTATTAAAAAATGGGGTACAGAGTTAAACAAAGAATTCTCACCTGAAGAACTTCGGATGGCGGAGAAGCATCTTAAAAAATGCTCAACTTCATTAGTCATTAGGGAAATGCAAATCAAAACAACCCTAAGATTTCATCTTACACCAGTCAGAATGGCTAAGATTAAAAATTCAGGAGACAGCAGGTGTTGGAGAGGGTGTGGAGAAAGAGGAACACTCCTCCACTGCTGGTGGGGTTGCAAATTGGTACAACCACTCTGGAAATCAGTCTGGTGGTTCCTCCGAAAACTGGGCACCTTACTTCCAGAAGATCCTGCTATACCACTCCTGGGCATATACCCAGAAGACTCCCCACCATGTAATAAGGATACATGTTCTACTATGTTCATAGCAGCCCTATTTGTAATTGCCAGATGCTGGAAAGAACCCAGGTATCCCTCAACAGAAGAGTGGATGCAAAAAATGTGGTATATCTACACAATGGAGTACTATTCAGCCATTAGAAACAATGAATTCATGAAATTCTTAGGCAAATGGATGGAGCTAGAGAATATCATACTAAGTGAGGTAACCCAGACTCAAAAGGTGAATCATGGTATGCACTCACTAATAAGTGGATATTAACCTAGAAAACTGGAATACCCAAAACATAATCCACACATCAATTGAGGTACAAGAAGAAAGGAGGAGTGGCCCCTGGTTCTGGAAAGAGTCAGTGAAACAGTATTCAGCAAAACCAGAACGGGGAAGTGGGAAGGGGTGGGTGGGAGGACAGGGGAAGAGAAGGGGGTTTGCGGGACTTTTGGGGAGTGGGGGGGCTAGAAAAGGGGAAATCATTTGAAATGTAAATAAATTATATCGAATAATAATAATAAAAAAAGAGATATTAAGAAAAAAAAAGAAAGCAATTTTGCTTATGGTACAGCTTCATATTAGATTTGAAATACAAATATGTAAGACAATTATTTAAAAACTGGGGCAAAAAGCTTACAACATATAATCATGTAATTTACATTATAATATTAGCATGGAATTGGAGAGGATACAAAATATGGAGCTATATAAAAGCAAAGTTGTGGCTGACAATAAAGATTAGTGGTAGAGAACTTGTCAAGTGTGCCTAAGGCTCTGGTTCAGTTCCTAGCACCACGTGACTGAAGTTTTATGACAAAATCCAGTTGTTATTGTGCCTGAGATTTCCTCAGAGATAAAGATCAAGCTGAGCATGCCTGAGGCCTCAGTTTAATAATAATGATGATGATAATGACAATACAGCCGTATTAATCTAGCTTTATTGTTATAAAATTAGATGTTAATGGTAATCCTGGGGGGAACCATTAAGAGTTTAATTTACAATAAACTGACAAGACAATTAAAATACTACCCAATATTTATTTAATTTAAAAGATGAGCAATAGATGCATAGAGGAACAAAAGGGAAGGAGGAGTGTGGAAGACAAGTCAGGGCATAGGAAGTGTAAATTTCACCCTATCAGCAGTTACTTTAAATAGGAATGATTAAATTTTCTAGTAAAAAAAAAGCCAAGACTTAAAAAATATAAATGACAAGTTAAATGATTCAACTCTAGGAGATGTTGTCGATAGGAGGAGATGCATATTAACTTCAAATGAACACATTTTGTGGAAAGAAGAGAGTAAGATTCATCAGCTAAGCGTGAACTGAAGGAATTCCAGAAAACTTGGGCTGTTATAGAAAATGCTCTTTGAGGCAGAAGCTGTAGTCAAAGATAAAGCTGGGCATGTTATAGAAATGGAAATGCCAATTCATCCTATAGGCATAGCTAGCATAATAGCATATATACAAACAACACGGGCCTCATCTGGAAGCACAGCTACACTAAAGCAGTCAATTTAAACATACCTGCTAAAGACGCTAATATGCACTTAAAAATAATTGCAGTGTAGTGGAGGAGGGGAAGGTATGTTACAGACTTCTCTATTGCCAAGCTCACTGCAAAGGGAAAGCACTCAAGGCAGTATGATGCAGGCATAATAGCATATGAATAAGCTCAATCAAATAAAGTTGACAGCCAGGAAGTGAACCATTATCTTTACAACTGTATAATTTTTTCACTAAGGTGCCAAAGCTACCCAATAGAGTAAATAAAATGCCTTTTCAATTAATGACTCTTTGATAACTGGGTGACCACAATCAAGAAATCTTATTCCTAAAGACAAACTGAAAATGGTTAAAATAATTAAAAATATTCCCCAAAGCTGTAAGGATATTAAAACAGTAGCAGAATTTGGCTCCAATAAGCTGGGCTTAGTCTGTACTTCATGATCTATGTATGACACAAACTACAAGCAAAAATAAAAATAAATAAATAAACAACAACACCAAAACCATAAAAAACAGGTAGCCAGTTGAATTTTGCTTTTTCAATATGTATATACTTCTTGGTATGAGAAAAGTGAAAACACAGCCTGCAGAAATATGCAAACTATATTCTGTAAAAAGCTTGTATGCAAACTAGTGAAAAATATAACCCAGTCAAAAAACTACTGAAAGGTAGCAATGAGTTTTTGCAGACATTTCCCTAAAGAATATATGCAAATGGCCAATGAGCACTTGGGGCAAGATAAGTAACATTATCAATCATTGATAACACACAATTCAAAGCTATAATAAGATATTACATTAGACCCTCTGGGTTGGATATTATCTTAGGGCGATGAGCATCTGGAAGAAGCAGAATCCTCAGTGTAGAGTAACTCCAGTTAAACTCTTTTACATGGATATACATTTATGAAGCACATAGAATAGTTGGTTTCCATATGAATTTTCAAACATCCTCAAGTGTGTTACTTATCTCTCCCTCTTCTGCTTTACTGCCCCATGCTTTCATATCTCAACTTAAGCCTCCCTCCTCATTCCCCCTTCCTTCCTCATATTGCTTGTGAAACACAACCCTTAAAGTATATTAAAACCTATCTTAAAATATAGTTTAAAATGAATTTTATAAAATGTGACCTAAAGCTCAATTAAACAAAAACTCAGTGAATAAAAGTTAATTTGAAAAATTAGATCAGTTTTTGATCATAATTTAACAATATGAGTATGGAACGTTCCTAAATGAACATCACAGGCGTAATATACAATTTAAAGTTGACATATTACATTGTTCTTATTTATAAGAGCTTTTGGTTTTTCAGAGGACATCGTATTCAATGTGTTTCATTGGATCTAATGATTGCAATCCTATGAAAGATAGGTACACAAATATTTCTCACAAATTCATTAGATAAAATTTGAAGCACACCAAATTTAAGTCACCTGTTCATAATCACTAAAGGCTAGTTCTCAGCTGTCAACCAGAGAAGTTAAAATATAAACTCCACAGCATTTCTATTGTCAGATCCTCAGGACAAAACTTGCTTTTGGTGCTATCTGCTTTATTCTTTTGTCTCCTTCCTTACTTCTAAATAGGAATGTTCTACTCCAATGTACAGATTAGGGATCAAGTTCTTAGGAGATAAATGCCACAAAATGACTGGACACTGGGTGGTAGTCCTAGTATTTGAACTTGTTCACTCTGCTTCTAAAGACTGGATATTTTTCCAAAGACCAGCTTACAGAAACTGCAGCTAAGAAGCTCCACATTGCTGCTCCTTATCATTTTAATTTAAGAAAGCAGTGGTCGTTGCCATGTACCATTTATTAGGTCATTTTGTTTACAACACCTAATTTCTATGCATATGGCATCCTGGAAAAGGAAAAGCCTGTTCCGAACCCACATTCGTGGTCATCAGCTGAATACATGGGAAGAAAGCTTTCAGGGAAATGGAGCACGTTGCATCTAACTGTGGCAGAGACAGGACAATGTGCATGCCTCTGAAGTCAAAACTGCAAACCAGAAAGGAAGAATGTTGTTGTATATAAATTATACCCTGAGAACTTACTTGAAACTCAGTGTGTATGGGAAGCTGGAGAGGCAGCTCAGCCATTAAGAGCACAGTCTCCTTTTCCAGAGGACATGGGTTTATCAATTTCCAGCAACCAAATGGCATAAGAAAACTTTCTGTAATTCTGATCTTAAGGGATTCGATACACTTTTCTGACCCATTCAGGCAAAACTCTAATAACCATAAAAATAGTTTTAAAAAACAGAGAAGAAAATATGCATCAGTCTATTTGTGACATGCTAGATTCACCTGTGCTTTAGAGTTACAAACATAACCCAGGTAGGCTATTGCAATCAGCTCTTTAAGTCCCCACCACCATGTAAATGTATTCCTCAAAACACCATAGAACCATCCTCTTATCTGGATACAAATGTTTATTATCACATGCCAGGGCTTTGGCATGAAAAATCTTCCAACTGAATTTTATTTTTCCAGCAAACATGAAATAAATACCATCTCCCTTTAGAAACCACACCTTCTACTTGCTTTCCATCTAAGAGAAGAAAGGACTTCAAAATGCATGCATTAATAGATACATTCTTTAGTGAGAAGTGTCATCCTGATACCTGGTCACACAGAAAACTTCATTTTGGTTAAACTGTGTTCAGTGAACAGTTCACAGAGCTAAAAGACACAGAACAAGAAGAGGGCTGATAGATCACTAGCCCTTATCTCACAGGACTCAGAAATTATATCCTGAGGGTAGCCTAAGACATTCAGATGCTTTGGAGACCCCAGAGAGGTCAGCCTGCAGAGCTATAAAAAATAATTCAGTCAAGACTGAGTTATTTTATCCAACAAATCCCGTGTTCTTCAGTACATTCATGGACAACAAAGTATGAATCAGTAGGATGTGAGTAGCTGAAGAAATACATATGATTGAGGTGAACAGGTTGTTTCTATGGCTGTATACATCTGAAGAGAGGATTGAAAATTATTTATTGTATGTGTGCATGCTTAGATAGTGTGTGTGGTTAGATGTATACACATCTCTGCATATATGTACAAGGCATAGAACAACTTTGTGGAGTCAATTCTCATCTTCAACCATTATGTGGCTTCCTGTAATGTTACTCAAGAGTACTGGGCTTGCACAGCAAAAATCTTTACACACTGAACCATCTCAACAGCTCTCAGAAGATTTTTAAATTAGTATTCTAGTAACTCTCATTTTTGTGCATGATAACTTGTTTGTTCATAGCTATGAAGTCTTAATAATATATTGAAAATAATGTTTATGGAATATATATTATTATTATTTCTATAATGAAAATTGTGAACGCTGAGGCAATGTGCATATGTGAGTTTCTCCAAGTTACACAGCTGACAAATAGCAATGCTAAGATTAAATAGTCTAGCTTCAGCAGCCTGTTTGTTACTAAAATATTCATTTTCTTTACATGCTTATCTTCAAATGCCTCATATTTTTATATGTACATGGATAGGTCAGTGCAGTAATGACTAAGGCCTAGAGAAAGAAAGGTAGGATGGTTGATGGATGGGTAAAATGTATTGAAGAGGATGAGGATGGGGTAAAAGTGATTGATGACCAGATGAATGAAAGGAATGAGAGAAGCACAAGTGGATGGATGGATGGAAGGAAGGAGGACAGTATGAAGCGAGAAGATCAGTAATGAACTGATAAGTTTGGATAAATGAATAAAGGAAGACTGGGAAGGCCTAAATAAAAAGACAGAAGAGGAGATGCATACAAGGCAGGGGGGAAATCAACAACTAGGTGTATAGACAGATACTGGAAAGGAAAAGAGAAGTTAAACAGAAAGGGAGGAGGTGAGGGTGAGTGGAGAAGTGAGAGAACTGAGGCAGGAGGGAATGGATGTATGAATAGGTACATAGCTGGGAAGATACATGCTGAGTTACTATTTAATTTTGAAATGCTTATTTTTTTTAAATTTTTTATTCGATATAATTTATTTACATTTCAAATGATTTCCCCTTTTCTAGCCCCCCACTCCCTGAAAGTCCCGTAAGCCCCCTTCTCTTCCCCTGTCCCCCACCCACCCCTTCCCACTTCCCCGTTCTGGTTTTGCCGAATACTGCTTCTCTGAGTCTTTCCAGAACCAGGGGCCACTCCTCCTTTCTTCTTGTACCTCATTTGATGTGTGGATTATGTTTTGGGTATTCCAGTTTTCTAGGTTAATATCCACTTATTAGTGAGTGCATACCATGATTCACCTTTTGAGTCTGGGTTACCTCACTTAGTATGATGTTCTCTAGCTCCATCCATTTGCCTAAGAATTTCATGAATTCATTGTTTCTAATGGCTGAATAGTACTCCATTGTGTAGATATACCACATTTTTTTGCATCCACTCTTCTGTTGAGGGATACCTGGGTTCTTTCCAGCATCTGGCAATTATAAATAGGGCTGCTATGAACATAGTAGAGCATGTATCCTTATTACATGGTGGGGAATCCTCTGGGTATATGCCCAGGAGTGGTATAGCAGGATCTTCTGGAAGTGAGGTGCTGAAATGCTTATTTTTATTTGAAAGTCTAAAAACACAAAAATAGTGGAATAAAAACTATATAAAGCAAATTTTAACCCAGAATTGTTTATGTCTAAAGGAAATATAGGAGCAAAGAGTGGAGCCGAGACTGAAGGAAAGGCCATCTAGAGATTACCTCACCAGGGGATCCATCCACATGCAGATAACAAACTCAGACCCTATTGCTGATGCCAAGAAGTACTTGCTCTCAGGAGCCTGATACCGCTGTCTCTGAGAGGATCTGCTAAATCTTGACCAATACAGATGCAGATGCTTGCAGCCAACCATTGGACTGAGCACAGGGAACCTAGTGGAGGAGTTAGGGGAAGGACTGATGGGGCCGAAGGGACCTTATATGGCATCAATGGGAGGGGAGGCCCTTGGTTCTGTGAAGTTTTGATGCCCCAGTATAGAGTAATGCTAGGGTGTTGAGGTGGAAGAGCCCCCCCCATAGAAGCAGGGTAAGGAGGGATGAGATAGGAAGTTTGCAGAGGGGAAAGCAGGAAAGGGGATAACAATGTAAACAAATAAAATATCCAACTAAAAAAGTTACAAAGTTTTATATATTACAGCAATAAACAACACTGAGTACACAAAACTGAGATCTTCATTGAAACACTATAAGCTGTTGTTGTCACATTTGCTAATTAGCTATTGTTGTTAATTTGCTAATTGTCTCATTAGCAAAGCAAGTCATATAGCCAATATATACCAAGTAGAGAAATACACTGACTTTTCACTTTTCAAAAAAGATAGTTTTTATTTGAGTGGTGTATGTGTGTGCCTGAGTGAGTGTGTGTATGTGTGTGCATATGTGTGTGTGTGTGTGTGCGCCCCACATGTGAGCAAGTGCCTCTAGAGACCAAAAAAGGACATTAATTAATTGGAGTTGGAGTAAAAGACAGTTGTGAGCCTCATGACTTGGGTTCTAGAAACTATATTTAAGTATCCTGGAAGAGTGTGAAATGTTCTTAGGCACTAATGTATCCCTCCAGTCCCATAGACTCTGTCTTCTAATGGGAGGTACTTATAAACATAGAGAAGATTCTGCAGCCATCTTATAATCTACCACAGATTCCAGATAGATACAGTCATTTACATGTATAAATAGAATAATCACCATACAAGACTAAGCAGATCTGTCTACTCTCTATTTTAATGGGTTTTATATTTGAGAGTTGTGAAATGATCAATGATAAACATATGCACTAGTAGACTTTTCCTCAAATATAGACGTAGAAAATGAGGAATATGTAAAACTACAACTCTGGACTCCTTAAATACATACATTTCACCTTGACATATGACATCCATTGTCCATTCTAAAAGCCTTGATGACCCCAGAATGATCCTAGTTGCTTCTTCTAGTTTCCCAATGACTGCTGAAAATAAAAACCCTATACAGAGCTTTACATAGCTAGACTTAGGCTCATGTCAGGGTTGGCTATTAATGCAAACCCAAGTTTATTACAGCCAAAGTGAAGGAACTTTTACATCATAGACATCATAAACATGGCTAGTTTCTTCTATTGTTGGTTTGATGGAATATCTGACAGAAGTAACTGAAAGGAGAAAATATATTTTGTTGGTTGCACAATTCAGAGTCTACAACCTATTATGTCAAGGACAGTGTGATAGTTCAGGTGGCTGCTTATAAAATTAGGAACTTGAAATTGCTACTTTTCCCGTTGTCAGAGGTCAGAAATGGGCTTAAACCCAAAATCCCAAAGGCCTACTTCCATGGCCTACTTCAGCTAGCAAGGCCTCAAAGACCTCTTAAAGTTTCTACAACTTGCCAAAACCGTGTCATGAGCTGAAGACCAAATACTAAAACACACAGGTCTATGGAGCATTTTTTTTTAAAATCATAAAATCATTGTTCTGATGCTGATTGTGACAATGCAACTTGCCTCATGGCCCCCGAGAACCTCACTTTTGTCAGCAAGTCCCCTAACAGATAACACTTTGTGTTATCCTGGCTCTGTCTCCACTCTTTAGTATCAGGACATCTTGAGCTTGTCCCTGTATAGTAAAACTGAAATACTCTGTAATAAATTTTGAGGTCGCAAGACAGAAAACCTTAGAGAAAAGACAGTTCTAGATTGATAGAAACGGAAGGGAAATGCTGAGTCTATGAGGTGCAGGATTTTACTGTGTGGTCTGGAGTAGGAACAAAAACTAGCATTAACCTGTCTCATATCTGGAGGCCCTGGGTATTGGAGGTGGAGTTATCAAATAGGATATTGTGGATAGCTGGGCATTAAGTTTACACCATCAAAGTCATGTGGATATACCATGTTAAAAGGCAAAAGAACTTTCCAGATGTGATTAAATGGAGGCTGGTGAGAAAGGATATTATCTGGAGTCATTTAGGAGAGCCACAGCTGCAATGACAGGGATCCTTGTAAGAAGTCTCAGGGCCGAAGGTGAGAGAAGAGGACTGGAAAAAAAACAGCACAGTCAGATGTGTTGTGACAATGGCGGCAGAAAGCAGGATACATAGAATTGCCTGAAGCTAAATATGGTAGACAAGATTTTCCTCAGCCTATAGGAAGAATCCAGACCTATGAGCAAGTGAAACCTAGGACTAGATGCTTCACTACCGGCTGACCCTATGCTGCCTCTAAACAGCACTATTGCCACTTAGGAAACTATTGCATATAATAATAGCAGCTGGCAAGATATGCATATGAGCTGTGAATGACAGCATGAGAATGCTATACAGATTTTAGATTTTATGGTTTTTATGACTGTAGTGGGCCATAAAGGGAAGGCCTTCATCTGTATCAGGTACAGTCAAAGGTCAGCACAAGTCGAAAGATCCTAAGTCTCTAAGTCGTGTTTAAAATGGTTTACAAGGAAAAGACCTGTGTATACATGTGTGCTTGTATGCATATAACATAAGGTATGCATATATATATATATATATATATATATATATATATATATGGTACATCTCATATGCAAATTCATTATGTATAAGATGTATAAATCTAAAATATATGATTATATATTTGTTGTGAGCATGGAACAACATGCTAACAGTTGATGAATCTGAGTAAAGCAGATGATAAGCTCTTGGGGAAATAGAAAAAGAAACATTAAAAAATGTATTTATTTACATCCCCCCATCCAACCTCACAGAGTTCCTCCCTATAACCTCTCCCTTTCACTTCTGAGAGCATACCCCCCTATCCTCCTAACCTGGTGCACCAAGTCTCTGCAGGATTAGGCACACCCTATCCCACTGAGACCAGATATGGCATTCATATGCTATACATATGTCAGGGGATTTGGGCCAACCTGTGTACACTCTTTGGTTGGTGGTTCAGTCTCCGAGATCTCCCAGAGGTCCAGGTTAGTTGATGCTATTGATCTTCCTGTGGGGTTGCCATCCCTTTCAGCTCCTTCAATCCTTCCCTTAATTCTTCCACTTGGCTCCCTGACCTCCATCCAATATTTTTCTGTGGGCTATTTCATCTGTCTTGATAGAGCCACTCATGCTAAGCTCCTGTCTGACAAGCATAATATAATATCATTAACAGTGTGAGGGATTGGTACCTGCCCATGGGGTGTCTCTCAAAAGGGGCTGGTCACTGGTTGGCCATTCCTTCAGTCTTTGTTCAATCTTTTCTCTATATTTCTTTTAGACAGGAATAATTTTGTGTCAAAAGATTTGTAGGTGGGTTTGTGTCCTCATCCCTTTACTGGAAGTCTTGTCTGCCTACTGGATGTGGTCTCTTCAGGTTCTATACCCCAACTTAGCATTTCTGCTTAGGTTACCTGCATTGACTCTGGGTAGGCTCCCTCATCCTGAATCTCTGGGACTTCTTAGAAAATCCCCCCATCCTGACACCTATCAGCTGCATATATCCATTCATTCTACTGACCCTCTGGAACTCTTTCCTTTCTCTCCCCTTACCTGATCCTGCCTGTGTATTCTCCTAGCCTTCTCCTTACCCATCCCGGTCCCTCTCTTCCTCTGCCTCCCATGACTATTTTCTTTCCCCTTCTAAGTGGGATTCAAGCATCCTCACTTGGACTTTCTTTCTTCTTTAACTTCTTTGGGTATGTGGGGTGTATCATGGGTATTCTGAACTTTATGGCCTATATCCACTTATGAATGAGTACATACTATGCATGTCCTTTTGAGACTGCATTACCTCACTTTGGATATTTTCTAGTTCCATCCTTTTGCCTGCAAAATTTATGATATCCTTGGTTTTAATAGCTGAATAGTATTCCATTCTGCAAATGAACCACATTTTCTGGGACAAAGCTAAGAATGTTAAATATGTCTTTAAGTGCTTCTCAGCCATTCGAGAATTCTCTGTTGAAAATTCACTGTTTAGTTCTATACCCCATTTTTTGATAGGGCTATTTGATTTCTGGAGTCTAATTTATTGAGTTCTTTATATATTTTGGATATTAGCCTTCTATCAGATGAAGAGTTAGTGAAGTTCAAAAGAAAGAAAGAAAGAAAGAAAGAAAGAAAGAAAGAAAGAAAGAAAGAAAGAAAGAAAGAAAGAAAGGACTTTTATTTTGTCCTATTGACAGTGTCCTTTTCCTTACAGAATCATTATTCTGAACATTATTAATGTTCAGAACATTATTCATGAACATTATTAATTCTTGATCTTAGAGCCTGAGCAATTGGTGTTCTGTTAAGAAATTTTTTACCTGTGCACATGGGTTCAAAGATGGTTCTGCTTTCTCTTGTATTAGCTTCAGTGTGAGACCTCAGAAATTTTAAAGTCAACAGTGAATCCTAAGTCAGAAGAACCTGCATCTGTGTCACACGTAGAAGTCAAAAAACAGAGGGAAATTTAACTGGTAGACTCTACATGCGTCTTTCTGTGGATATGAATGTTGGTTATTATATGTGTACTGGCGATTATGAGGATTAATCTTTAGATATGAAGAAAAGTAATCATTTCTTGACGGATAGTCATGTGATTTCATCTAAGGGTTTGTCACAAATTTACAACACACCTCATTCACAATAGTGAATACCTAGGAACTTTCCAAAACCACTTGTCAGAGGGTAACTTCACCCCTTGCATCAAGCAATGTGCCCTCCGAAGACACTAGTTATTGAAGGCTCCCTGGCTGATATTATGCATTCATGCTACCCTGTCTAGCCCAGGAAAGAAAAGATATGTAAGTGGGTGTGAAGGATGTGCATTCCCAGGGAACCTAGGAGAGTTGCTAGATTTTGATCATTATTTTCTCACCTTTAACACTGAACAAGGCACAGACTTAAATTTCCTTTGCTCATCTCATAGCAATCAACATGATATAAAATATCAGCCATATTTGTGCATGAAGTTATAAAGGTATGACTTCATGGAGCAAAGCACAGGCATGTCCTGAAAATTTATACAAGATAAAAATAATATCCTATAGGAAAAAATATATGGTTTAGAGCTTATAATTTAAAGAATTTGCCTTTAAGAGTATGATCATAAATGACATTCTTCCCTAGTCATACTTTTCTATTTTAATTTTAGAATAGAGAAATTTTGCTCATGTAAACACTTAGTTCCATGCATAATGATTACCTCTACTTTCTCAAATCATAGTACATTTTCCATATAATATGCTTGCCTATATCAGTAGCTCCATCTCTTCATTATGCATTAAAATATTTTATAAAAACACTTATGCTCAATGGTGTTTACTCATCTTATTGACAAAGCAACCACAAAAGAGAATTAAAAGCGTATTAATAATAAAGTAATGTTTTAAAAGGCTTCCCTTGGCCATAGATGGCGTTGTCTATATAGGCTAGATGCCTTGGTACACTGAAACTCTCAGTTCAAGGCAGGAAGCTGGCATGCCACTTTTTCAAAGGGATCTTTGAACCTGACTTTCTGAACACTATGTGTTCTATAGGTCATAGGCACCTGTTTCTGTCCAGATTGCCACTGTGCAATCTCATTCAGCTCAACCCTGTTAAGAGCAACAATTTCTAGAGCCAGGTTTAACATTGTCATTATTTAAATGATTTTCTTTCTAACTCAATCTGTGTAACTCCATGTGATACTCCAGTTGCAATCACATTTATTTCTCCCGACTCACAGCTGTGTCCAGGCTGTTATATTTTGAATAGAATAGCCCCCATAGGCTCATATAATTGAATGATTGGTCATTAAGGAGTGGCACAACTTGACAGAGATTGGGAGGTATCACCTGTTGGAGTAATTGTGGTCATGTTGGAGGAAGTTTGGTACTCAAGGTGAGATTGGGGATTTCAAATGCTCAAGTCAAGCCCAGTGTCTCTCTCTTCTTCCCAGTGCCTATAATCTGGATAAGGTAGAACTCTCAGTTCCTCCAGCACCATATCTTCCTGTATTCTCCCATGCTTCCTAGCATGTTGATAATGGATTGAAACTATACACAGGTCCCAAATAAATGCTTTCCTTTATAAGAGTTTCCATGGCGACTGTGTCTTTTTACAGCAGTAGAATATGGACTAAGAAACAGGACATCTTCCTCTTCTTTGAGCACAGAAGTTTGGTTCTGCTAGATAGTTTCGGAATAGACATAACCATAACATACTCCATTTATTTTCAAATTTTGAATTCTCTCTTATTTTATTTAATAGATGTATTAGTTAGCTCCCCACTGTATAAAGCAGCTCATGTAGAAAGGTTTCAATTGGCTTATGGTTTTAGCCTGTGGTCACTCATCCCCATTACTTTGGGCTTATGAGAGGGCAACATATTATGATAGATACATACTATGGTAAAAGGTGCTTACTTTAATCCTTCTCAGAAGTACAGAGAGAGAAAGGAAAGTACCAAGGATCCCACTGTCTATAGCTTGGCCAATTATTTAAATTTTTTCACTGGAACCCACATTTATATTATTGTGATATTGTGAGATATATTATATTGTGATGTCTTAGCAACATCACAAGCTGATGACAAAGCCTTTAACACATCACCTTTGGTATTCTTAAAAATATAAACCATAGCTAGTAATTATGACCAGCTCTATCTTTGTTGGAACATTTGTTCTGAGAAGATGTTATCTTCCTCTAATACACCCTCTTCTTACAAACTGAACTAACATGGGACAGGCATTCTTCTGTGTCTCAGAGATCACAACCCCTTCCATCCATACTCTATTTGTCCAGTGTCTATGCACAGAAACCAAGTATGATCATTCAGAACTTTATTCTCTAAGAGCTCAGTCAGTCAGTTATCAGCCAAGCAATACAAAACATCTTCTTTCAGAAAACCATTTACAGAAGTGAAAAAGGAAAACAAACAAACCAAATGCCAGTATCCACAGTAGAAAGAGGAACATCAACTTTTAATCAACTTTTATTTGTTTGTATACAAGTTTTCTCAACTCTGTTATGAAATAAAAGCAAAATAAAATATTTCCTATTTTTATTTCATATGTTTTATTTCTTCTTTCTTTCCTGAGATTGATTTGTATTTGGGGATCAAGGTAAGCAAAATAAATGCTTCAGTTTAAAGCATGTTCACCTCAGGTTCCTCATCCCATCATTACAAATCCCTTTTCTGATTCAGTCACCCTGTATGAGTCTGTGCACATATCTCAAAAACAATGACCTTTTTATTCCATTAATGTAATTCACCTTTCGATTCACTTTTAAGAACACAGTTTAGTGACACTAAGTATACTAATATTATTGTGTACACCCATATCTAGAGTTTTCCTTCTTCCTAGATGAAGCTCTATGTCTTTAAATAATACCTCTCATCCATTCTTCATCTCTCAGTCCCTATGAGTGATTATGGTCATAATTATTTACACTTTTTCTCTGTGAACTTGACTACCTTGTATAAGTAGAACTATGTAATTTACATCTTCTTTTGTGAGTTATTTCACTCAGCATAACTTCAAGTTTCATCTACATTGAAGCATTTATCAGAAGAATTCATTGTTTTGTAACTCAGAGGAATAGGTATATGTTTTATCAATCCACTCATCCATTATGGAACACTGGAGACAGCTCCACATGTTATGAATGATACTGTTAGGAACATGCTGCACAGATATCTCCCTCTGATCTAAGGTTCTTTCTATATACTCCAAAGTGAAATTACTAAAGCATAGACAGTTGCATGCTTAGTTGTCTAAGAAACCATGTCACAGAAAATCTCTGTCCACCCAGAAATGACCCTGAACAAACTACCCCTTAACAAAGGAAGTTTATATAGAGCTACACTAGTAAACAATAGATGAAGAAATGGGCCTTTTTTATGTTATGACAACAAATGATTCTTACTAAGGAAAGATAATTTGCATACATGTCTGTCCATTCTTGCCATGTAATCTTAGCCTTCCACAGTCTAGGATATCTCCCTTCTCTAGAAACACAAACCTTTGTTTGCCCTCTGTATACCTGTATAAAGACCAGCTTTCCATATGTTCAGGTTTCAGGCTCTATGAGCGCCCCTCTCCCCATGTTAACATACAAAAAAGATCTGCAGGTTTGTTTTTCTGTTCTGTGTTGATTGTCAATTTATTTTATGGATTATTTTTGCATTTAAATCATCAAAACTTCATAAGGAAAAGCAAATTCAAAACTTCTCTAGGTGGCTGTGGTTATGATTATATCTATGCTCAAGTGATTCTGTAAAATAGATTATGGCATAAATTCTAGCTTTATTAAAGCGGATCCTTTAGGGGACTCTTTTCTTCCCATTTAGACTAGATTCCCTCAGTTTTCCTCTTTTCATTTCCTGATTCCCCATGCCTCTTGTAAAAAAAAAAGGACATATATTCCTACTTATAAAATGGCAAAAGTCTATATGCATAATTAATTTCTGATGAGTATGACTCTGGCTTGTCTCTGCCTAAACACAGTGAAGCCCCTTCATATACAATGTTACTTTGTGTAGTATCTCCCCTAGATAGTGACTCTATCAGCCATCTCTTGTTACTTCTCTATGAGAATGAAACTATTCTGTGTTTGCAGTTTTATTTAAATGACTGTTGAGTTTTGTGATATGGATAAATTGTGATTTATACATAAAATTGTTCCTGGTATGATTGCTGTGGTATTTGTATTCTCTCTCTCTCTCTCTCTCTCTCTCTCTCTCTCTCTCTCTCTCTCTCTCTCTGTGTGTGTGTGTATGTGTGTGTGTGCTATAAAAATTAAACAGGAAATTGAACATAGCTTCCAGGTACTCTACCACTGAGTTGCATCTCAAGTTCTTGGTTTCCGGTAGCAGAATCTCACTATACAGCCTCAGTTGGCTTCAAAGGACACTGTCAAAAGGACAAAACTGCAACCAACCAATTGGCAAAAGATCTTCACCAACCCTACATCTGATAGAGGGCTAATATCCAATATATACAAAGAACTCAAGAAGTTAGACCCCAGGGAACCAAATAGCCCTATTAAAAATGGGGTACAGATCTAAACAAAGAATTTTCACCTGAAAAAATTCGGATGGTCGAGAAGCAGCTTAAGAAAGGCTTAACATCATTAGTCATTAGGGAAATGCAAATCAAATAACCCTGAGATTTCACTTCACACCAGTCAGAATGGCTAAGGTTAAAAACTCAGGAGACAGTAGGTGTTGGCAAGGATGTGGAGAAAGAGAAACACTCCTCCACTGCTGGTGGGATTGCAAGATGGTACAACCACCATGGAAATCAGTCTGGCGGTTCCTCAGAAAACTGGACATGACTTCCGGAGGACCCTGCTATACCTTTCCTGGGCATATACCCAGAGGATTCCCTGGCATGCAATAAGGACACATACTCCATTATGTTCATAGCAGCCTTATTTATAATAACCAGAAGCTGGAAAGAGCCCAGATGTCCCTCAATGGAGGAATAGATACAGAAAAAGTGGTATATTTACACAATGGAATACTACTCAGCAATTAAAAACAATGAATTTATGAAATTTTTAGGCAAATGTTTGGAACTGGAAAATATCCTAAGTGAGGTAACCCAATCACAAAAGAATACACATGGAATGCAATCATTGATAAGTGGATATTAATTGGCCCAGAAGCTCTGAATACCCAAGACACTATTAGCATAACAAATGACTCCCATGAAGAAGTAAGGAGAGGGCCCTGATCCTGGAAAGGCTTCATCCAGCATTATAGGGGAGTACCAGGACAGAGAAAAAGGAGGGAGGTGATTGGAGAATGGGTGGAGAGAAGAAGGCTTATGGGACTTAAGGGGAGAGGGGAACTGGGAAAGGGGAAATCATTTGGAATGTAAACAAAGAATATAGAAAATTAAAAAAAAGGAAAAGAAAAAAAGAAAAGAAAAAATGATCCTTATGCTTTTCCCTTGTAAGTACTAAAACTACATGCACAAGCCACCATGCTTAAAAACTGCCACCATTGCAGTTTTTAATAATAAATAACAAAATTTGCAAAAGTACATCATTAAGAAAAATATTTCTATAACCTGATAGCTGAACTTCTGTGGTACAGGCACATAGGAGTGGAATTTCTGGGTGATATTTTCTTTCTAACTTTTAAAAACTACAGCTAACACCACCTTCAAGTTTCCACAAACTCTAGATGAGAATTCTTGTCACTTTGTTCTTCTAGCAAAAGAATTAACCACAGCACAAACAGCAAATATACCAATCGAAACAGTATTGTCATGTTCTAGAAATATATTAAGAAAATCCACATAACTTTGTGTCAAAATGGTTTTTCCCATAGTAATAGAGGGGCATATTTTAACACATCAGTGTAAACTCCTAGCACCTTGCAAAGGCTGATGGATTCATCCTTACATCCCCAAGAATGAATGAAATTCACAGATGTTTGATTTCATTTTTCTGCCTAGCACTCCCTCTGGGGAAATTACACATTATAGTGTAGTATCAGTCTGGAAGAGGGGTTACAGCAGCTGCAAACATCCCAGCCAGCTACCAGTGCAGACTGATCAAAGGAGACCTGTCTAGAAGCAGGAGGTATATGGCTGGATATTTTACCTTAGCTCTATTAACTTCAGCAAATGTATTTACTGGAACATAGAAAAAAAACCCTGTTGTTCCAGTAGCCCATTCACTTGGTAAATAATTTTTGAAGTCTCATGAGAATAGGTACATTTTGAAGGTAGAGAACATGAGGACCAGGTTTCATGGTAGATTCCTTATTTTTCACTGCAGATGTTCCAAAAGACTGGCCACCTTATCACTAACCTGAATCTCCATATTGAGAATGGTCTCACAATCTTTTACACCTGATAAACATTGTGAGTCCTGTTGCTTGAGGGCCACACTTTACTGAACACCCTGGTGTGTCAGTGCAAGCTTGTTGTTGCAGCCCTTAGATAGACACATTAGGGCCACACTTGTATGTAAAATCACGATTATCACCCTCCATGGATAGGAAGGCACTAGCCCTGAGAATTTTCATATTCCTAGTGGAGTGCAATAGGGGAGCATGTAAGGGTCTAAACTGGAGTCAAGTTGTCTTGGGGAGGTCAAAGAAACGGAAATTTGCTCTAGATGCTATCAGAATTAAGTGTTTAGTTTTTGAAATTAAGTTTGCCTTCTTGACCATAATTTGGATAGATTTGGAGGCATTGGACATAGACTTGTACACTGAGAGGCCAACAGACATATTGATCATATGCAAGCTGCTTATACAGGCTTCAATTTCACATCTCCATGTTCCCAGAGCAACTGGTTGGGGATTTCTGCAGTCCAAGATCATCTTGCTGAGATGCTAATGAACTATCTTTTATAGTACAATTTAAATCTGAAGAGTAAAAATAAATGCATTTAAAATCACTGGGAAACAAACTAATTCCTGCTCTGCGTGATTTTGAGCATTCTCTAATAGGTGGGTCTTGCATTTAGCATCCTTATCTGTATTTATTTATATCATTGCATTCTTTATATATGGATAAACATAATACATAATTTTTCTATCCTCACACTTACAACCTTCTCATTTCATGTGCTGGGCTCTCCAGGACTCATTACTTCACGTCCTGGCCTATCAAGCTTCACTCCACTCCCTTAAACACCAGTTTGCTAAAGAAGACAGTTTACACAGAAAGGAAAGGAAACATTTGGGCACAGAGATCAACTCTTTGCCCTTGCTAATTATCCTGCTGAGGAAATGACATCATTTAATACGTGACTGTGCCAGGTTTGACCCTTTCCCTGGCAACTGTAGAAAGGCCCTGACTGTGAATAAGCCTGAGACATACAAGTACTCAAATATGATGCTTTAAGGTAAATCTTTAGCCAAAGCAGTCTTTGTCATCATAGTCAGTGGGAACTGTCTCCATCTATCTGATTACAATATTTAGTGACATAAAAGTGAGGTATCATCCTAATGTTATGTGTGTGATATATGTGGATAAAGTATGTATCACACACACACACACACACACACACACACACACATATATATATATATATAATATTCACTTGTATGTACCAGGGATATATGATCTTTATAAACTGAAGATCCTAGTAAATTCCGTGACTGTATGTTTTCTTCTTTGGAAACCAGACAATTAGGTATCTTTTTTGAAGTATTAAGAAGATTTATAGTCATAAATTGATATTAACCAGATATTCATTTCTCTGTCTAATATTGTCAGAGAGAATGAGCTCAAGTCAACTATGCTAAAACTAAAATAGATGATTTTTAAAGGGGAAATCATTTGAAATGTAAATAAAAATATATCAATAAAAAAAGAAAAAAAAGGAAAATCACATTCCAAATTTACTTTATAATCAATAATGCTAGAGAAAAACAATTTCCTTAGTTACTTTTGAATGTATTTTATAAACATCTCCTACTGATATTTCAACAGAAATAACCTAACTTAAAATAGGACTGAAAGTAGTGTTTTTCAAAATTGATTTGGGGGCAGGTCTATAGGAATGCTAGAATACATGCTTCAAACTCTCCCAAGGTGAGAACTATTTCAAACATTCTCCGTCTCTGATTCACACCCTGTTTGTTCAGATGTTGAAGAAGATGCCAGGTTTCAAGGGTAATAATTTCCATCTTGCTTGATGGAATTCTAGGCTCTGCCTGTGTTTGGACCATACTGAGGAGCTTAAATTCTGCTTTCCAAAAAATAAAGAGAAGCCAAGCTATGATGGATTTCATGTCCAAACTTACAACAGGCTTGATGCCCAGAGTCCTACTTGGTCTTGCACATATGGATGAAGAACCAAGTGTTTAATGTGAAGGAGACTGGTCCATACTTAAGTGGCACAGAGTACCCCTCAGAGAAAGGGTGGACTGTAAATTGGAGCTTATTCTGCTGGTCTGTGTAGATGTAGGTGGCAGATCTGAAGAGTACCAAAGATGCCACAGAAGTGAGATTCTGGCTGTTCAAATGATATCACACTGTGACAGAGTTTCATGCTGTCACTACTCTGAGACAATTGCAAATACCTATCATATGTGTAGGCAGAAAAGAGACTTGGTATTCCCACTTGATTTATGTTTAGGTTGAAGTAAGCACATTATAAAGAATGTGAATTATTATGATTAGCCAATCTACTGACTGTAGGGAGTTGATGACACTTAGCATTACACGATTCATGAAATAGTGAGACTCACACTTAGACTTCATAAATCAGGGTTTGCTAAAATAATGCCCCCAATAAGTCGGGCACTACATAGCACAAGATCCTGTTTCTGTGTTGGGGAGTTAGAAGAAACTCAAGGCAGAGGAATGCCTTTCTTTCAAACCCAGAGAAGATGTTACTTTCACACTCTTTCGGTCTGGGATGCATGCAGGGAACATGATTTCAGAGATCCCTTACCACTTCCTCTAATCAAAGATAGGAACTGTGACTTTGCTCTTTTAAGGCACAACATACAGAACCTGAGTCTCTGAAGACCTGGGGTTTCTGAGAAGGTAACTTCTTGCCCTTATCTGTTAGTGCAATTTTGCCATTTAAGAGAACCACAGAAGTCAGACCATCAGTTCTTTCCTACTGTACCTGCCCCACGCTCCAATGAAGACTCAAAGAATACTCTCAGGTCAGGGGAACATGTTAGATTCCAACCCCCTGACATGCATCCAATACCCTCAGTACATCTATGTGATGCCATGGTGACATGGAAGGCATGTTCAGGTTGCTGTTTTCCAGAAGCAAGAGTGAGTCCCTTGTGTTTACTGTGCCTGTGCTTCCCTGTTCATGTGTGTCTGTGAAGCGCACAGCATGCTGGGAGAGCAGCAACTGCTGGAAGTTCTATTCTTTGGGGACATGTGGGAATCTGTAGTCAGGCTTTGAAGTACATTATTTCTTTGGAATTTTGAGGATCATTTAAAAAATCTTTAAAGTTTTTGTTGTTTTGTTTTAAAGAAACTCTGTTGAATGTATGAAGAGTTATGAATTCACAGATTTGGCAGCTGAGTGATCATGATTTACTCAAGTCACACCCTAAGTAAGATAAAGATTTGATTAAAAAAGTTTTGCCTGTCTTTATTGAATTTATTAATGATCATTCTTAATAGCCCTGTTTTCCATGACTTAAGAAAGTGTAAGATCTCAAGCTTACCCTCTTGAGAACGTAAACCTTTTAATTTTACCAATTCCTCTGAGGCAGATCACTGACTTTTTAAAAAAAATTTTTGTAATTATTCTGAGATTTGATTTATCTTTATTTTCCTTACTAATCTTCTATATGATATCTTAATTATGGTGACATTATAATTGTGAAACACACCTTACCTTAGATCTCTAGTAATGGAGCATAAATGCAAAGAGGGTTTAGGTCAACACTGCTATATGTTGGGTTTTGGGAGAGATGAACGAGTTCTATAGAGTAAGGTTTTGTCAGGTGGCTTTAAAGAAAAATTTATAAGAGAGTGCCATCATCAGAAACTCACTGAAACAAGAACATGGGCCAGCAGGACAGTGAAAAGTTCTGTGTGTGTGTGTGTGTGTGTGTGTGTGTGTGTGTGTGTGTGTGTAAGTGTGTGTGTGGGGAGGGTGAAGAAGCCAAGCCCTCTCTCATGCAACTTAGTCTTCCTGTTCTCATGCGGTCCTGAAAGCCAGGCTTTAAAATGAGCGTGAGAAGGCTGCCACCCAGTGGACATCTTTCTCCAAGGCCAGTAACGTGAAGCTTTCAAAACCTATAGAACATGCATATAACTTACTAGGTCTAGTGAGTCTTCAGTACATGATCCTTTAGACATTTTCAGTCACTCAATGGCATAAACAAACATCTTCCCAAGTATTGAAATTACTACTGCTTCATCCTGAGCTTGTGGCAAATATGTTTTACTACAGAATGGGAGAGCTAAAGTCAACAGACTCGATCTTATAATTTTTATTAACATCATTATTGAAATCATATTCTTATCTCATGCAATACATCCAGACACCAGTTTTCCCTCCCTCTTCTCCAGAACTTCCTCTGATATCTTTTCTTTAGAACCACTGCTACTGTGTTACCTGCTGCATGTCTGAAACTTTTCGCATTATAGAGTGATGATGAGATGCTAACATAAACAATCATTACTTCCTTTTTCTCAAAGGTTCTGTATACAGTCATCTGCCCAATTTTCATTCACTTGGAATGGTCACTTCTTTTTAGAATAACAGTGAACTTCATGGACATTAGCTCATCTCCAAGTCACAGGCCACCAAGCCACTAGTACTCTGGAAGCTGCCTCAATTCTCTCCATTCTTAAAATATTTTTTTTCAAAAAGTTTATGGGCATGAGTGTTTTGTCTCCATGTATGTCTGTATACCATGTTCACATGAAAATACATGCTTAACATCAGAATTGGTTTTCTGTTCTCTGAAGAGAGTTCATGTATTTCTCTTAAACAATGCTTTTGAGTTCATGAGTTGCCGTCCACATTGACCCATGCTAAAAATTCATTCAAAAAGGCACAGGGATCAGATTTACCTTTTGACTTAAAAAGTTGTAATATAATTGATACAATAATTTATTTACCTAGAAAGCTGGTTATGGTGCTAAAGGAACTCTGACATTAACACACTAAATGTCACTGAGAACAAAAAAAATAAATTTCAAGAATCATCAGAACTGGACAAAGAGCCACTGTGGTAAATAATTACTTACAGGGGAGAATTCCTTCCTCTAATATTGCCTTGCTCCTTCTCCTCCTCTCTTCTTCTTCCTCCTTCCTATCTTCTTTCTCCTCCAACACCAACTCCTCATCTAACTCGTCCAATTCTTCTAACTCCTCCTTTTGCTTATCCTGCTCGTGGGATATGGATGGCTGTGTTATACTGCCTAGTTTGTCCGTGAGGAGAAGAACTTAAATCAACTTCTTCACTCAGTTAGCTGGGGCTTGTTTCTGGATCCTTAGGGTCAATCTCCTAATCTTGTAGGCTGAATAAAAAGACATGTGACCCTTACAGGATGGAAGGACAGCAAGAAGCAACTTGCCAGAGGAGCCACCATGGGCATAAGCATGCAAAGTGAAGCTGCCTTTAGAGCCTGGTTGAGGGTGAAATAGAAGAACTAGTGGATACAGCACCTCCACCTAAATTAAACTGCATTTCCTGAGGACAGCAGCAAGTTGCTTTCCCCAGCTGTTCCAGAGTCCCAAAATGAGGTACATGTCTGGCCTCCCCTACCTGTATGCAGCCATTGTTGTAAATATTGTTGGTCTATTGTTTCTCAATCTAATCTAGAGTTCACAGTGCCAGAGAGAGAGAGAGAGAGAGAGAGAGAGAGAGAGAGAGAGAGATGCTTTTATGTGTAAATGTTTTTTTACTGCCTGGGAATCTGTCCCCAAATAAAATCTACAATCTAAAATCCTCAGGTCAAGTTAGAAACAGAATAAATCAAGTGTGATTTGCAGTGGGAAATTAATAGTTGGGAGAAAAGCTATGGACACTTCCTACAGTACCACATTTGTTCACATGTACAAGAGCATGCACCTGGAAGCAAGCACTCAACAGAATGCTTTCATGGATGTCCTTGCATGACTGCTTTCTCTACTGTCTTGCATAGAGGTGTGGTAGTACATTTTAAGATGTGGGATATAAGATGACAGCTGAACTCAAGGTGGAAAGAGTCTAAGGAGTTGCAACCATAGAGAATAACCTGGAATCAAAGAGCAAAAGGCAGGTTGCAGATTCTGTGGCTGAGACACATGTAGAATCTACCTAAGGCTTCAAGGACATCCCTGAATATCCAGCATAGAATCTGATAGGACTCAGTGTTCAAACTGTGTATATCAGATCTGTGTTAGTATTGTGATAAGAGACAATGTTGGGAGAAAGATTAAGCTCTGAATCCCCAGGGTTGGAAGAAAAATTCAGCGACACTTACTATTGTAAACAGCATACAGACATCTTTTGGCTTGCACAAAAGGTCAACACACGACCCCAAAGGACACCAAGACTGTTAAAACAGTGGACTATTTGTAATATAATCTATACACGTGCTGGCTTACGTTTTGGTATTTAACTTTTTTGAGAGGTTCATTTATGAGTACCATACTTAAATCAATTCATCTCTCTCTTTCCCTTTCATCCCATTATACCTAAGTACCCTCATATTTCCTTACAATTTAATAACTGCTTCTTCAATTGTTGTTGTTGTTGTTGTTGTTGTTGTTGTGTGTGTGTATATGTGTGTTTGTGTGTGTGTGTGTTGTATAAAACCTATTGAGTCCATTTAGTGTTACTTGTATGTACATGTGTTTAGGACTAACTTCCCAGAATCTGGGGATTGAAAGACTGATCAGGGATTTGTCTCAGTGTCTGCATATTTTAAACATCCTCCAAACTGACTCATAGCACCTAGTACAACATATTCTTAGGGAAAAAATCATTAAAAAGGTCTGTAGACATTTAATTCACATACACTATTTGGAAAATAGTTTTCACTTAGATGGCTCACTCTACTTACTAGGTAGTAGTTTCTCTGTTTTACTGTAATATGTTTCATGCTCACTTTATTCCTACAATAGGTCCTATTTCTTTTTCCTTGACTAAAATTCAAATTTTACAGAGTTTTCTTTTTATTTTCTGATATTACACCAGTATCAACAAGTCTCTTTTAAGTAAACATGCAGTTTTAACTAGAATTCATTCTCTTGTGCATTCAGTGCTTTTTCCCTCTCTGCCTTGAGACATAGAGAGAGTGAGAACAGGTATGAAGTGAGACATGCCCCCCAAATGGTTCCAGGATCTCTGTGGTATCTCTATGGCACTGGGGACAGGAATGGGGGCTTCTGTGACTTATAGGTATCCAGAGGGACAGTGGGATTTACATTCTTACAAGTTCTCTAGCACCAATGGTCTTTGATTATCAACAAAAATGAAAATGCTCTGAGGCCTGGTGGTACACAATGCTGTAAGTCCAACTGCTTCAGAGGCTGAGGAAAGAAGAATTTAAGTTCAAGGTTCACTGAGGCTACCAAAAATGTACATAGTCAGTTTAACTAACAATGGAAAATAAACAATATTTAAATAACATTCTGAGGCTATAGCTTCCTGGTTATATATATATATATATATATATATATATATATATATATATATATATATATATATAAGGGGCCCTATGTTCAATTTGTATTACTGCCAAAAGTAAAGTAAATTAAAATTGACAGTAAATAGAAATGAGAAGGAGCAGGAACTCTTATGGAATAGTCAATTTTCAATTTCTTGTTCTCTAGAAAACTCTAGGTTTCTGCTCTAGGTAGATGTGGTGCTGTGACAGTGGCAAAGAAAGAAGGTATTTTAGAATACAATATGAAAACGAATAATTAAATTTTATGATGCAATTCATAATAATGAATCATAAGAATCATAATCATAAGAATGATAGATATTTGTGAGACAAATGTTGCTGTCCCTTGTGCAAATTTCAGATTAGAAAAAAAAATCTTCCAAAAGAGAGCTTGGTCTCTAAAAATTGTTCACTAAATCAACTTGGATGGGATGAAAGAGAGTGCTCAGTGATTAAGTGCACTGGCTACTCTTCCAGGGGTTGGGTGTTCATTCCCCATTCCCAATACCTACTTGGAAGCTCACAACTTTCTGTAACTCCAGGTCTGGGAGATCCAACACTCTAACTCAGCCTTTGTAGGTATTATACAGAGTGGTATACACATAAACATGCAGAGAAAAACACCCATAGAAATATGAAAATAAAAACAAATCTTTTTATTAAGTGTAAGGTTAAAACTTACCAGATAGGGAAGATCTTTGTGTAGTTGGCACATAGGAATGAAAATTATATAGATTGCTGGTGGGGTTGCAAATTGGTACAACCACTTTGGAAATCAGTCTGGCAGTTCCTCAGAAAACTGGGCATGCCACTTCCAAAAGATCCTGCTATACCACTCCTGGGCATATACCCAGAGGATTCCCCAGTATGTAATAAGGATATATGCCCCACTATGTTTATAGCAGCCCTATTTATAATAGCCAGAAGCTGGAAAGAACCCAGGTATCCCTCAACAGAAGAATGGATGCAAAAACTGTGGTATATATACACAATGGAGTACTATTCAGCCATTAGAAACAATGAATTCATGAAATTCTTAGGCAAATAGATGGAGCTTGAGAACATCATACTAAGTGAGGTAACCCAGTCTCAAAAGATCAATCATGGTATGCACTCACTATTAAGTGGATATTAGCCTGGAAAACTGGAATACCCAAAACATAATCCACACATCAAATGAGGTACAAGAAGAACAGAGGAGTGGCCCCTGGATCTGGAAAGACTCAGTGTAGCAGTATAAGGCAAAACCAGGACAGGGAAGTGGGAAGGGGTGGGTGGGAGAACAGGGAGAGGGAAGGGGGCTCATGTGACTTTCGGGGAGTGGGGGGGCTAAAAAAGGGGAAATCATTTGAAATGTAAATAAAAATATATCGAATAAAAAAAGAAAAAAGATTAATATTCATAATCAATATTATTTCACAAATGACATTCTATCTCTATGAGAGTCCTGTTTTGCATTCATGTCTTTGAAAATAAATACCAAATATCAATGTAAAATACACTCTCTAATGTACATATTACATAATACAAAAAGATAATTTTCAAATTTCAAAAGATTATTTGCTCCTGATTTCTCCAACTAAAATGTTTTAATTGCTGAAACGTTTCATACCATTAGCAAGTTAAATGTTAAAATGTCCTCATAGAGTCTTCATTACTTTTCCCTGATTATGTTTTGTTTTGTCTTTTTCAAGACAGGGTTTCTCTGTGTAGTTCTGGCTATCCTGGAACTCACTCTGTAGACCAGGCCAGTGTTAATCAGAAATCAAAGCAATGCTTCACCAACTTGCCTGCAGTCCAGTCTAAAGAGGCAATTTCTCAAATGAGATTCCCTCTTTTTAGGTACCTCTAGTGTCAAATTGGCAAAACTAACAGTTTCCATTCGAGAAGGTCACTATTTTTGTTAGAGTTGATCTGATATGTTGGTGAGAAGCTGATGAAGTAAAAACAAGCAAGCAAACAAACACAAAAACTTAAATTTCAATAGAGGACAATGTACTGGTGAGTTATCACAGAAAGGAGCTTCAGGTGAGGTAATGCCTCCATGAGATCCAGCTGTGGGGCATTTTCTCAATTAGTGATCAAGCAGGGAGGGCCCGTTGTGGGTGGTGCCATACCCTGGGCTGGTAGTCTTGGTTCTATAAGAAAGCAAGCTGAGCAAGCCAGGGGAAGTAAGCCAGTAGGTAACATCCCTCCACAGCCTCTGCATCAGCTCCTGCTTCCTGACCTACTGGAGTTCCAGCCCTGACTTCCTTTGGTGATGGTGATGAACAGCAAAGAGTAAGTGTAAGCTGAATAAACCATTTGCTCCCCAACTTGCTTCTTGGTCATGTTTGTGCAGGAATAGAAACCCTGACTAAGACAGACAACATACAAGCTTCCTTGGGAAGAATAATGAATTTAAAATATGTGAGTTGTCAAATT
The DNA here is from genome assembly GCF_947179515.1 of Apodemus sylvaticus. Lineage (NCBI taxonomy): Eukaryota > Metazoa > Chordata > Mammalia > Rodentia > Muridae > Apodemus > Apodemus sylvaticus. The sequence goes on along the minus strand of NC_067476.1, from coordinate 133,824,237 downwards.
TAATGACCTAGTTGATCCTATTGATTTTATTGTCAGATTTTTTTCTATTTTTTATTGAAATTCAAGGACATAGCCCTCTAGGCAACTTCCTAAATATGACTAAAAGATGGATTAATGAGACTTGTGCCATGTTTAAGAAGTTAGAAATAGAAGTGGGGCTTCCTTTTAATCAATAGCAAAAATCTATGTACAAATGATCAGTAGTAGATATTGCCTCTCTTAGGGCTTCATTTATAGGAATTAAAGCTGAAGGCTAAGTCTGTGCTCTGACTGGTACCCTGGTGTTCTGTACAGTTACTTGAGAAGTGGTTACCATAGCCTTCAAACAGTTTACAAAAGCTCATGTACCTATTATTATTATTAATAAGGCCTTGACAACAGGCAATGCTCATTTCAAAGTAATTTATGGTTTTCAAAGTAAACTCAGTTCCAGTTTGATAATTATACTCTTGCATTGTAGAATATTGATGTTAGCATGTTTTTGTTTTGTTTTGTCTTTTGTGAAAGAGGAAGGCACCAGAAGAAGGCCATGTGAAGGTTAAATCTGCCCTTGAACTGCATGACACAAACTCAGCTGATACAGAGACTAAAGGTCCCAGATACACATTGTTTCAGTAGGTCTGAGTGAGGGTATCTTTGAAGAAGTCATGCTTTGTCTTTGGTGTTAGAAACAAAATGATTGTTTTGTGCCTATTTCTCTAAGCCTTATTTCTTTAGACAGGGTTTTGCCAGATAGCTTAGGCTGTTCTCAAACTTGAAGTCTTCTTGCTCTGTCTCCCAAGTACTGGGATTATAGGTATGCACCAACATGGCCAGTTTCTAAGACTTTTAGATGAAGGACTTTAGGGGATGGTGTTTGGCAGCATGAGTAGGAATTACTGCTAGATAAAGAAACTGAGAGGATTAGTCAGTGCAAACATTTGTTCTTCTGAATATCAATGCAATTAATCCATTGAGCACATGTTTAGGTTGGTCTATTGCTATGTATGGTAATACTAAATTCTGTACCTGAAGGTCTAGGCCTACAAGTGACTTCTCATGTTAACAAGCTTTTGTTTAAAAAAGAAAAAAAAGAGAAAGAAAAAAAGAAAACAAAATGAAATAAAATAAAAAAAGATAAATAAAATTTATAAAAAACAAGCATTTGTTTTGCAAAGCTTGTTCCTTGATTTAAAACTATTGGTTAAATAAAAATGGCTACAGTCCAGTTATTGGAGGGATTAGAGATGGGTGGGTAAGAAGTAACCTGGATGGAGAAGGCGACACCAGGAGGAAAGGGGAAGGAGAAGAAGGAGGAAGCCATCATGAGGGGAGATGGACCATCAGCACATGGTCAGGAGAAACATCAAGTATCTGGGGTACACTGATATGGAGATAACCAGGCCTGCAGTTAGAGGAGTAGATTAGGGGTGACCCCCAGTAATTGTTAAAACCAAATGAAATAAGCTGAGTCTCATTTATTTGTAATCTACTGAGGAATAAGCTTAAGTTGTTTTACTACTGGTACGAAGTTATTGATATCAGAGGTCCTTGACACCTGTGAGTTTGAGATCTTGTGAATGGCACTATAGTTATAGCAGTTAATTTGGGGGAAGCATGAATGTGAGTTGTGTTATGATACAGCACACGTGGGGACTAGTCCTATTTCTTGTTATTAGGTAAGCTTAGAGTAAATCAGAAAGACAGTAATATGCAGAATTACTGTTTTGGGTGCATCTGTAACTGACTTGAGAATAATGCAATGCTAGGCTTCCTGGCCACTGAGCCCCAGGGACCCTCCTGACTCTACTCACCCAGTGCTAGATGACTAGTGTGTGCAGCCAATCCCTGATTTCTGGCATGAGCATTGGGGTTCAGACTCCAGTTCTCAAGCTTGTGAGGAACACTTTATGGACTAAACTCTATTCCAGACCTCCAGCCTTGCTTCTTTCAGAAATCCGCCTGTCTCTGCCTCCCAAGTGCTGGGATTAAAGGCATGAGCCACTACCACCTGGCCCCTGTATATGTTAAGATACACATAAGCTATTAATAAAGTTGTACATGTTCACCTGACATACAAATATGTATATCAGTACATGACTATATTTATAACTTTTATCTTCAGGAATAAATGATCACAACTCTCAAGTTGCAGATCAGAAGTACAGACTCTAAGATCAGTACCTGCATATCTGTCATTTGCTATATGGGAGCCATAGGCATATGAACTGTCTCTGTTTAATTGAGCTCATGACACAGTACCCCACAAAGCTAGGCCCCCAGACCCTTTCCATCAGAGGTCTTCTCCAATATTTTGTTTGCTTTCCAGAAAATAATCAGACACTGAGCCTAAGGTTCATCCTTAGGGAGTTTGTATTCTCTAAAATAGAGCAAAAGTACAATTGTGACTTTTGAGTACAGATGTGGATTTGTTTCTGGACATTAATCTTGTATTTCCTTCTAGTTTTAGGTCAGGTTCCTTGGGTGCAACTGATGTGGTTACTGCCTCTGCACACAAGTAGTTGATTTCACAAATGCCCCATGAAATATAAGGTGGGGTGATGAGAATACAGGATAGATGAGCAGAAGAAAGATAAACAGAAGAAATGGGTGGAATTGCAGGAATAACTTTATGCTTAAGATGCTGGGCAACATCCTTAGTCCTCAGGCCAACCCTATCAATCTTATCAATAAAGGGCCATCCCACGTCTGTACCCCAAGACAAGGCTACTGAATATTCTTTGTGATATGGACTCTGAGCCTCTGGGGTTGGGTTAGCTGCTGGCAAATTTTGCAGGGAGTTGTGGGTAAGAGCAAAAGAAAGAGAGAGGCACACTGACTATTAGAGACATTCCAGGAAACAGTGGGACTTGGTGACATTTAATCACTTACTTTATAAACTGGAGAATTAAAACTCTTCCACATCACTTCTATTGCCAGAGTGTCCTCAGCACAGAGCTAGTCTGGCTTTTTCATGACATCTCCATGGAGACCACATAATTATAGTGAGGAATGGTGACTGGGTACCACCAGTCTACTTCATGCTTTATTATAAAACTGAAACAGGAAAATTTATGTTTAGTGCCTAAATTCTCTAGATAGTACAAATGTATTTTCAACATCAAAACTATGTTTAACAGTCAGGAGTGGTGCTTCATATCTGTGGTGTCAGTATTTAGGAAGTAGAGGCAGGAAAATCAACCATTCAAATGGATGGACAACAAAAAGAGAGATCATGTCTCAAAAAGAGCCAAGATAGCTTTTATGTTTCTATAAAGATATCCTTCTCTTTTGATTTTCCAGAACACTGAACTGCATGTATTAAAGGTATGCCCTAATGCTTTTATAACTTCTGTTGGTATCTGTTGTAATGTCTCATTTTTCCTTATTTGTTTTGTTTGCTTTCATCAATGTGTATATCCTATCTCTCTCTCTCCTTTGGCCATTTGGCTAGGGGATTGTTGAATGTTATTTATTCTTTGAAAGAACCAATCTTATTTGTATTTTTTTTATTTCCATTTCATTACTTTCTCATGTTAGTTTTTCCCTATTATTTGATTTGAAGTTTAGGTTTTTCTTGATTTTCCAAGGGCTTCTATTACATCAAGAAAGAAAAAGACTCAAGAACATTTATGTATAAACCTCACAGGTCATAACAGGATGTAATATAAGGGAAAGAGTAAGGCATTTATTCCTTCTGGATTATGTCACTTCAATTGGATGCTGATTGGTGTCATATTATCTAGGCACACACAGACACACAGACACACAGACACACACACACACACACACACACACACACACACACACACTTCTAGTTCTCATTCACCTAAGTTCCTAAACCTATCACAGATAGAAATAGAAGTGAATCACTGTGGGTAGAATCCCTGGGTATTTTAGGTGTGTAAATGATATGTTATACTGTGTCCCTTCACACATAAGTGAGATTGGCTTTAGTCATGACACCATCATTTTCCTCAATGGTGCCTTTCAAGGCTGTTTCTTAAGTTATAGGGCAACTGTTTAGTTTTCCTTTTCCAACCATTCTGCATCTTCCTGGAATTGTAAACACTTGGACACTGGGATGACATCTCTATTGGAGTAGTTACTATAGTAACTAAGTATTCCCAAGTAGGTAGTATTCACTGTGCTATGTACATGTGAGTATGATGCTCCATCTCCTCAATACTCCATTATATTTTCTCATATGCCTCAAAACAACAATAACTCAACCAGACTAATTGCTATTTTTTATTGAGCAAAGGATGAACAGTGGACTCCACAGTGGTACATTTGAAAAGCAAATAGAAGAAAGGAACAAGGGAACTGCCACTCAGGTGTGCAGGGCCTATCTCTACATTTCTCTTGGTGCTAGCACTCTCAAGAGACATCTTTTGGGACTAAGATCTCTGTCTGAGGAAAGGAGAACTTAAGGATAAGATTGAGTAAGAGTAAGGGAAAATCAGCAGAAGTGTAGCCTGACATATATCCTCAGGCATTATAACAATTGAAGTTTGTTGTGGACATCTTGTTCAGCAAAGGTTCAACGTAGATCTGGAAATTACAGATGACCCTCTACAAAAAAGGAGAATGAGAGAGGAACAGTCAGTGTAGGTTATAGCTCAAAGGAAAGATACTCAGTTTGAGGTATTAGAGTGGAGTGGGAATAATATAAATGAGGCCACTCATTCCTCCCCATAAGCTCTGCTAAGTTTCAACATACACAGACTGACTCTGCAGCATCCATTCATTAATTTTCTCATTGCTTCCAGTCCTTCAGATGGCCCATGTCTTTCACTCTAATGACTCATGGGATTCTGCATCATCCTTCACTAGAACAACTTTCAAAGTAGCAGCTTGTAAATGAGGCACAAAATCCCTAGATGCCTGCCCCCAAAATAAGGCTCAGTGTCTCTGAGTTTCACCTAGAGGGCAATTGTTCCTTCACCTTCATCTGGGCAAGGGCTCAGACTGGGATTGAGCAAAGTTTCTTCTCTTTAGGAAGTACCTCTGTAGTAGACTCTATCATTTCAGCAGGAAACATTCCAAAAACATCTAGCACTCCAATTTCCAGGATAAACTCATTGAACAATTGGTATTTATAATATGGCCAAATATATCCACCCCTGTACCAGGCTATGTCAGAATTGGTCTGTATCAGCATTAACAGACATATTATTACACACATGTACCTATTCATGAGTTATACCCCTGACACATGCATATATAGGCATGTGCACACTTGTACACACAAACATACACATCTTTCCTCACATACATAACTACATATAAACCATCCCAGATGTATATGCCCACATAAAACAAAATGTTTGCATACACCTCCTGCCTTCATGTTAACTCCTTATCTTGTATGTTTTAATGCATATGTATACCTTCTGCTGATCTGACTGTTCATTGAAGGGACAATCAGCCAAACCAGACTCAGCTTTGGTACATGTGGTTCGGCCTAGCTCAATTTTCAAGTAGTAGTTCATTCCAGCCACAACCTATAGTAAAAAAAAATTAGGATTACATACATCTCTCGGGTCAATATTTTAAGCATGCAGCCAGTTTACATTACATAGATAATGTGTTCATAATAGCATCCACAAGTTGACAGAACTATAATCCAGAGAACATGCAACATATCTTTAAATAGAGTAACCACAGGCCTGGAATTCAAGTCATTTTCTTCTGAGAAACTCTAAGAGACTGCCTTATGCTTCTAGGGAAGCGGAGAAGCAGGATATGAAAGGCAGAAGCCAGGAACTGACAGATGCTTCACTGGGCTCAAGAAGTGAAAACAGAGTTCTACAAGACATCTAGATGTGATACCCACTTTCTAGGATTGCTCTCGGTTGTATACAAGACTAACCTAACCCAGCTGACTGTGACTTCAGAGGTGGTGACAGTGGTGTACTCTAGGAAGTCTTCAGGCTGACTACTTCCAGGTGTATCTTCACCACAGCACATTGTAACCAGTAGAAAGCTTATTCCCTCAATGTACCAGCTAGTATCAAGATTCATTTCATTACTGGACAGCGTAATGTGAGATATTTTTCCACATGAAGATGTTTTAGGCTAAAAAAGATGGCCCTAACTGCCTCATCTTTGTGTGGTTGTCTATGACAATATTATTTTTCAAGCATCTAAAACAATCACACACCTTCTATTTGTTTGAAATTAAGGATGTTTAACCCTTTCCCTGCACCAGGGATCCCAGATTAAACTTGCCAGGAATGTAGATAATCAAGAGGTGAAGTATCTAGAAATGGGGCTCTAGTTCTTGCTTTGAAGAAGCAGGAGAAAACTTGCAGGAGTCTGCAAGTTAGGTAACTGAGCATGTCTGTTGATTCCTGATTTTCACAATGGAATCTTGCACATATACAGAACTCCTTTACTTCAAGAACTACTCACTGCAAGAAATATTTACTTTTGGCACATTAAAAAACTAAATGCACATAATCACATATTCCAACACATATACTCTTGAGAGATGGAAAGAATGGACCAGGCAAGGCTGAATATAACATGGAGATGGAGGAGCTACATGGAGTAGCTCACAGCCACTTGTAACTCATGCTTTCTTCTGGGCTTCATAGGCCTCTCTCTCTCTCTCTCTCTCTCTCTCTCTCTCTCTCTCTCTCTCTCTCTCTCTCTCTCTCTCTCTTTCTCTCCACACACACACAAATTATAAATAAACTTAAAAATTTAAACTTTCTTTAAAAAATGTAAAAGAAAAAATAATATGAAGATTGTTTAGTTAGAGTTATCTGGGAGGTCTATTTTTTTGTGCTGCCTACAATGAAGACATTCGCCCGTTAGTGGCATACAGAAGTTGACATAGCATACAGGGAACAAGGGAGTATTGGGTGACAGCGGAGAAGCCTCTAAAGTACAAAGCCGCCTAATTATCCCTTGGGCCAGGCACCCACCTGCTGGCTGGCGCTCATCACTCGTATTGGCCTGCTAAGGTACAGGTCATTGTCCATATCATTGTAGGTTTTAACAGCAAAGTTTACCACTTTCTGCACCTCCTTATCCTTAGGGTCAGCTGGCTCCACTCCACCTACTGCCACCTGCTTGGCTTCAGCATTAATACTGGCTGCAGGAATCACAGCCAGGGCCAGTGTCAGGGCCACAGCAGCCAACAGGGGCAGCGAGGGGCTCAGCAAACTTGCCATGGGTAATTTGCTTTGAAGATGTAGAGAAGCAGAGAAGAAATGTCTAGATTGCGCCTGGTCTGTTGCATGGCTTTTTAACCTGAAGAGTCAAGCTGCCCAGGCCCTCCTCCCTCCACCCCACTTTTCCCCACCCCTAGATCCTCCTCTTTCCACGCTGTCCTACTCCATGGATTCACCCCTTCTTCCACATCTGGGCTCTTTTTTCATAAGTCCTAGCCCCCTTTCTCTTGTCTCTTCTTCTTTCCATTAGCACTTAGTTCTTTTTCTGCTTTCTCCCCATGGATCTTGCTCCTAAGTGCTCCTCTGTCCATGTCACCTTGGTCTCTACAAAGAGAGTTATCACCCTCTGGTTCTGAAAAGAATTTAGTCTTGAGCTCAAGTTCTATTAAAGAGAGAAAGAGAAAATACAGGTTGGCTCCCTGAAGTCTTTGCAGGTCAGGGGTATCCATTATGTCAAGAACAGGAAATCTGCAGTTCAAGGATGTTATTTCAGAGGTTCTAGAAACAGCCGGTGCCCTTTCCTGGGGTAATGTCTTTGCCAAATACACTGAATTAACCTTTATCTGGATAAAGGGCAAAGATTCTCTTTACAGGATCCACTGGTATCAATAAGGAGAGTAAATAAATGAACTTCCTAGAGTTTCTTCCTGGGTTTGAGCCTCTAGAACTTAGAAACAGATTTAGTGACTGAGCCCACTAATGAATGAGTCTTCAAGTTAGGTTACTGACATTACAGCATGCACCCCAGTACAAAAGTGCTATGAACCTATATTTAGTTTAAAAGCTTCTGGTAGACACATTAAAATATATGAAGTAGATGAAACTTTTTCATGACAGCATATTAAATGTTATCTCACCATGTACATATAATTTTTAACAAATAGCTTATGTTCCTTGGCTACATGTGTGTTAAATCTTTGGATTATTTGTTTGTCCTGTTAGGGCAAATAGTCCTTCAATCTGGACCTATTTCTAAAAACTCATGACTAACCAGGCAGTGGTGGCATACACCTTTAATCCCAGCACTTGGGAGGCAGAGGCAGGCAGATTTCTGCGTTCAAGATCAGCCTGGTCTACAGAGTGAGTTCTAGGACAGCAAGGGCTATACAGAAAAACCCTGTCTCAAAAAACAACAATAACAACAAAAATAAAAAACCCCAAAACCAAAAAATCTCATGACTATGTCCCGAAAATCACTATATAATACAGTCAAGCATTAGGCTGTATTATTTGGGACAATGGGGACAATGACTAAAGTTCAGGGAATTATAACTGCTCTGCTTGCTGTAAATGAGAGAGGACAGTGAAAGGGAGATGGATATTACTGGAAACTCATGGAAGCTAGCTTTTGATATCCTAAAACACAGAGGTTCCCAAGCAAAGAGAATGACCCCAGACTTGCCTCTTCTAGAAACCCAGAGCACTGAGGGGCAGGGAAGGAGTATTGTAGGGTATCTCACATGGCAAGTGAAGATGAATACAAGAGTATGCTCTGTTCCTGCTGCCCCATGCAGGGAGCCCCACTGTGACCCTGGCATTGCTCTCTCTGTTTAGAACAATTACCTATTTTTACTGAAATCAGCATGATGGAAATACATTTAACATAGCATGAATGCTCCATTTTATATATGATGGGGAATCTTAGTGAATGTATATACCTGTGTCACTCCTCCAACAAAGTTAGATAATGTGCTTAGAAAACATTCTGGTTCCCCTGATCTCACCTAAACCCTGTCTGTGCCTGAAAATTTGGTATTACTCCTGCATTGAGAATAGTGCCATGGTGTTTTGCTTTGTTTTTTGTTTTTTGTTTTGTTTTTTCCTTAATCCAATGTCTGTTCTCTTTGCCACAAACCACAGGACTTGGTCCTGTAAACCTGCTAATGACAGCAAGGTAATAAAGGACAGACACAGAGACACAGTAGAGTGAAGCCAGGATCATATGGAATTCTCTAACCATTACCTTACAACTCAGAATCTTGGTGTTTTTGTTAGGTATGGCACAGGATTGGGTGCTGGGTAGTCTCAGTTGGAGATCTCCATCAAAGAACATCCCAGGCTATAAACATCCCGTAGGAGGAAGCTTTAGTTGCCAGTCTTTGGACATAGACCAATTGTCCATAAACTGGACAATAAACAATCATACTTGGACTCCTAAGAAAAGCTTTGCTATTTTTCCAAAGCCCGGGGCATATGGGTATTGGCTTTGTAGATGTTTTTATGGGTCTAATTTCTAGGAAGTCTTCCATATGGCTTTGTTCATGTCAAAATACACATTCACTCAAGGTTTTATTCTCTTGGGGTTTCATCTGCTCTTTTTCTCCATGTGCATTAAATCGTTCAACTCTGTATTTTGTGAGTTGATCCAACTCACCTTAGGAGAATGAAAGGAAGGGCTGACATATGTCCCTATTGGTGGCATGGGTAGAATATATTCTGAATAGATGGTTGGTGTCATTTATTCTATTTATCTTACCCTTTGTACAGAAAAATGATTCTGTGACAAATGACCAGTGAATATATCCAACTTTGGCAGAAACACCAGATGGCCTCTGGTTGATTAAGTGTCACCAAGATCAGGCTTAGGAATAGAGGGCAGTATGTGATTTCAACTGTGCTCTGGACTTGAGGTTGGTAATACGTGAGGCCAGTCCATCATGAATAAGATAGGAGGGTTATAACAGCTCTGTACATAAAGATGCAGGGGAAGTAACAAGTGGTGATGTAGAAGTGATAACACTGACACCGAATATATAGTTGAGACAGTAAATGAAGGTTGATATTAGGAACAACAGCTGCTCAATGTGGATGAGACAGCCTTATATTAGAGGGAAACAGCCTAAGACTTGTACATATTGTAAGGAAAAGTCAACACTGATTTCAAAGCTTCAAAGGACAGACTGGCTTTCTTATTAGGAATCAGTGCAGTTAGTAACTTTAAGTGGAAGCCACTATTACTTTACTGTTTAGAAAACCATAGATCCGTAAGAATTACACTAATGCATCATCAAAACCTGGAAGACAGCACATTTATTTATGAAATGGTTCACTGTATAGTTGAAGCCCATGTTAACACCTATTGCTTCAAAATATTCATTTCAAAATATCATTGTTCAACAACAGTGCATTTTGTCACTCAAAAGCTCTGATAGAGGTGCAATAGAATATTACTGCAGTTTCTAAGCCACTGATCACATCTGTTCAGTTGTGGGGGTCTATTGAAATTCAAGAGAAATCCAACATAACTCAAACACCAGATCAATACACATGCCAAAAGTTTATTGTAATAAAGCTGCTACTAATTGTTCAGGACCCCATATAAGACTGGGTCACTGAACTATAACCCTGAAGGGATTAAATAGTACAGCATATTTAAAGTATTCAACAATAAAGAGATGGTAAACAGGGTGAGGTATAGAATTTTCCAACCATATTTTGACATAAAAGGTTAAGTAAGGGAGTTTCCATCAATCAGGATAGAATTAGTTTGCTGGGACTAGGAACACGACACTGCCAGTAAGATGAGGAAGTTGTCCTTGAGAGGTCTATACTCAGAAAAGTGTTACCCTACAACTTGTCCTTGTAATATCTGAACTCAGGCAATTGTTTTCTTACAACAGAAGTTTTTCTGCTGTTGGAAAGTCCCCAGTTCCCCTAGGGTCTGGGACCTTGATTTTAATTTCTCACTAAGATTAAGTAGAGTCTTGAAACTAAATGGAAGTACTTTGAACAACTTTCTTTTGCTTATTCCCAATAGCTCTACAGCCCATGCATCAGAGTCTTTTGGATTTCCAAGCCTTATGATTGAAGTGTTCCATTTGTAAGGGAGTACCAATCAACACCAATCAACACAAAATTCTACTGTGTAGAATCAACAGTGATTCTTGGCTGAAAACACTAGAGAGTCATGGAAAGTGATGAAAATAGCAGCATTAACAAGAGTTTGCAAAAGGATGATCCAACCCTTCATGGATGTCTTGAGTGATATGTGTTTTCATGTGGGCGGCATAGGGAGGGCATGATGCCCTTGCAGGATTTGAAAACGTTCTTGTTTTCTCAGTGGACATGCTGGTCATAGTGTTTTCCCTTTGGAGACACTGACCATGTTCAGATATATTTTCGCTCCAGTGGCACTGCACAAGGGACATATTTTCATGCCCTTGATCATTGTGGAAATGTTTTTCTATTGTAAATTTGTACAGTGACCAAGAAGCAACTAGTTATCTACAGGTTCCTTGGGAAAGGTGAAGCATATGTAGTTAGGATGAGATTCTGTAAAATATCAAAATTATCTATTAACAATCATATTAATGCATAGAATAATATTCATGCATAGTAGAGTAAAATCATCCCTGATCACACCTTGTGTTATTTTTAAAATAGGGTATTGTATCCCTGTACTTTAGTATTAGTACTTTCTTTCTTTTAAAAAGAATTATTTATTTATTTATTTATTTATTTATTTATTTATTGTTTGAGTGCTCTGCTGTATATATATCCACCTGCTTGAAGAGGACATCAGATCTACCTATAGATGGTTGTGAGCCACCATGTTGTTATTGGGAGTTGAATTCATGACCTCTGAAAGAGCAGCCAGTGCTCTTCACTGCTGGGCCATCTCACCAGCCCACTATTAGTACTTTCTTAACTCTTAACTCTTGTAAGTATTTCAATATTAGCCACAACACTCCTCTGTTTAAGGTAACATTGAGTACATTTTAATTGTGCTCTTTATTGAAAGCTCATGGTCATTATTCATGTTTTGTTCTTGATATTGTATGAAAAATTCACCTACTTAAAAGAATTTCCACTGTAGTAAATTTGATTTTAAAACAATTACACCTCCATAATATAAGCTTTGTTGCAGGAATTAAAAAGATGTTATATTTTATTGAGAATTAGCAACAGAAGAGGTATCTCTAAGTGAGGAATGGGTTTTAGCTATCAAGTTTTCTTAACAGTTTTTATTTTAAACCTATTTGGGCATTTCTTTAGGAGTGCTAAATTTCTAAGAGATGGCTCAGGTTTTCCAAAGGGCTGAAGCTCCTAGCACTACATGGCAGCCCAAAACTCTAGTACTATAACTATAGCTCTAGTTAGAGAAGTATAACTAAAGTATTAGTAATAAAAGTATAACCCTAGTACTAAAACTCTAGTACTGGTTTATTAAACACCATCTTTTAGCCTCCTTAGGCACCAGGTGTATAAATGGTACAAAAATATTCATGCTGGTAAATCATCCATACACGTAAAATAAAACTGTAAGGATATATATTGTTTAAAAAAATAAATATATTTAATATTTAATAATTATATCATTTTGTGGATTTATTTCCAGAAAACTTTTGTGATTATTCTTGTGCCAATAGCTTGATAAATGGATTCATTATACAATACTTACTCATACTTAGTTTTCAATTGAAGGTAAGGCAATGTTCTCAGAGGGACTATTGATAGTTTATATACTTTCTTAAATTTAGTTTCATGAATTGAAACAGGAGCTACAGATTCAGTATACCCATAGTAAGATATCAGCTTATAGTATTCTATCAAATATCATGATTAGCTATACAGATTTTATAAAACAACATGTCAATCAATGGGAAAACTTTCATGAATTCGTTATTCTAAGAAAATGCCACAGTGAATCCTATTCTTAAGCAGCCACTCATGTGATCAGTCAGATGTAGTAAACTCCTGGTACCTTCCACAGCTGAACAGTTACCACCCTGTAGGTAAATGTTTGCGTGTATTATTTTTAGCAGTAAATTGTTTTTAATAAGAGGTTTACATTGTTTCTAAGCTAGAGCACAAATAACAGACTGTACTGGCTGACTTATTGTGTTAATCTGATGAAAGCTAGAGTCACCAGAGAGGAAGGGGCCTCAGTTGAGGAAATGCTTCCATAAGATCTAGCTGTAAAGTATTTTCTCAATTAGTCATCAATGGGGGGGGGGCTAGCCCACTGTCAGTGGTGCCATACTAGGGCTTGTAGTCCTGGGTTCTGTAACAAATAAGGGTGAGACAAAAAGCAGCATTCTATCCATGGCCGCTGCATCAGTTCCTGCTCAAGTTCCCTGACCTGCTTGATGCTTGAGTTCTTGTCCTGTCTTCCTTCAATGCTGAATAACAATATAGAAGTATAAGCCACATAAGCCTTTTACTCTTTAACTTGCTTTTTAGTCCGGGTGTTTCATCACAGCAGTAGTAATACTAAAACACAGGCTCTCATACATTGTAAACATAACTTGATATATGCTTGGAAACTAAAAGTTCTTGTGATTTGATGTATTATTATCTTCACATTTGTTAACATTACTAAGCTTTGACTGTAATTATGAATTATAAAAGAAGAAGTAATTAGCGCTTGGACATATCTGCAAAATTATTATGGATACATAAACACATACCTTTTATTTGCAAATGAAATTTTATAAAGAAATGTTGTCTAAAATAAGCTGAAATAATTTAAATTTATATTATTTTTTGCAAAATATATTTTAATCATATTTCCCCCTTCATGAACTTTTCCAAGATTCCCCCATGGTACTGGAAGTCATTCTGCCTGCCATCACTGGAGAAAGAAAATCATCAGTATCACTCAGCTACAAATTCTATTATCTACAATGTGACCTGCCTACATAGATATACTTGTGCAATGGTGGCACAAATGGTAAGGGAGTAGCTAATCACTTTTTGATTGGTTTTATGAATTGCTTCATGAGATGGAACACATGCTTGATACTGATGAACTGGCCAATAAACTGAGACTGCAGAGGTTTTAGGCTGAACAAATCTGCTAAAGGAATAGTAACAAGGCAACTCCTAAGGACACATTGCTATACATATAGATCAGTGTATACTTCAGCCCTCACAGAGTAGTGCTTCTTTCAGTAGATGAGAATTAACACAGAAACCCACATCTTTTTAATAGATTTGAAAAGTTCATTCTTTGAGAATTTGATAGAGGTATACACTGTGCATTCACCCTTACTCCACTCCTACTCCTCCTAGATGTTCCCCCATTACATTCCTCTGTCAGTTTCATGCCATCTTTCTGTAATTCACTCATTCCAATCCTTGCTTCTCCTATGTGCATGGGTGTAAGACCATTGGCCGGAACATGGACAACCTACCTGAGGCCATATCTCTGAAGAAAATTGTTTCTTCATCCAACAGTAGCTTTCAATTGCCAAATGTCCTCATCTAAAAGTAGAGCTTCCTGGTCTATTCTCACCGATATTAGAATCCTGCCTGGCTTGATTTTGTGCAAGCCTGTTAAATAAGCAACATAACCTCTATGACCTCAAGAGTACAATGTTCCAATCATGTTGGGAAGATGCTCTTTCACAGCAGTCCTTCCCTGACATAATTATTCTGTTCCATTTCTACAAAGTGCCCTGTGCCATGTGTGTTAGTGTGTGTGACTGTTTGTGTGTGTTTCTTGTAAGTCCAATAATAATCAGCATCAAAAGTAGAGTGACATAATCCAGAAGATAGCATATCTCCCTTTATATTACATGCTTCTGTGACCTCTAAGGTTCAGAACTTGATCAACAACATAAGAGATAATATCATACAGCTGGAATTAGTACTGGGCTTGTTTGATAACCCATGACATCAGGAAAAATTATCCTCCTGTACACATTAAATTCCTTTATGCTCATGTATGTATGTATGTATGGAAGCTTTTGAAATATTAGGTGTTAACATGGATTTTTAAAGAATCCTTAGTATGGGTGATATCATTTGCAGTCCTCTCTCTGGTCCTCCCCATCGGTTATCACTTAAACTCCTCTATTATTTTATTGGCCCTTTTATATCACCCGTTTTCTCCTATTAACTCCCATTTTTTTATATCTTTCTTCATCACTTCAGTGACCTCTTTCTAGTTTTCTGGCTTCTACAGGCTCTCCTCTTTAATAACACATATCTTAATTATTGACAATAAGAACTACGTAAGAAAGATCATATAAAATTTATATTTTGGTGTCTGAGTGACCTTACTCAGTATGACTTTTCTCAAGTTACATTCATTTACCAGCACATTTCAATTTTCTTTACAGATGAATCAAATTTCATTGTGTATATGTATAAAACTTTCTTTATCTATTCCTCACTTAATGGAAATCTTAGCTATCTTTATTTAGAAAGCAAAGAACTCTTAAAACTTATAATTAACAAAAGGATCACCCAAATTAAAATGTGAGTGAAAATCTGTAAAAGACATGTTAGCAAAGAAGGTAAACAGATGGCAAATAATTAAATGAAAATATGATTCACATAATGTGGCTTCAGAGAACTATACAGCAAAACAATAATGAGATGCTATCATACATCTGTTAGAATGGCCAAAATCCAACACACAGATAACAGCAAATACTGATAGTTGCAGAACCTCTAGGATCCTCTTTCATTCATGGTGGGATTGCAAAACAACCCAGCATCTCTGCATGGTAGTTGGGTTATCTCTTAAATATAAAACTAAATATTCATTCATAATATAACCCAGTAATCATTAATCTTACTGTTTCAACACAGGAACCTGCAATAGGTGATTAGTCAGCTTTATTTATAACTTTCAATCTTGAAAGCAACTGGTATGCCCTTCAGTAGCTAAGTAGATAAACTAGGCTAACCTCAACTTTAGGCACAATGAAAAGAAACTCAGGAAAGCTAAGTACACATGTCAAAGTACAGAAGCCAATGTACAAAGGGTACATTCTACTGAATTTCAACTCTAAGACTACTTGAAATGGGCAAGTTGCAGTAAACAGCCTATAGATAGGGGAGGTGAGTATGTGGTCCATAGAGGGATTTTAAGAGCACTGAAATCAGTTTACATGATTCTACACTAACTAATCTGTCATTCTTTACACGTTTGCCCAAAGCCACATATTTTATCGTCTTTCCTAATTGATTTGAGGAATAATGGAGTTTGGATACAGATCCATCTGTTACAGCAAATTCCCCTTTAGGAGAAAGGGGATAAGAAAAACAATCATAGCCAAACTCAGTTTGTCACCAAAATACAGTCATAAATCTTATCCTGAACTTCTCCTTGGAGACCATAGCTGCCTGTGCACTGCCAACCCCAAAACACCATGTTTCTTTTAGGCACTATCTGGCAAAGGTCATATAAATGCATTGGAAGTGCTACCCACAGAGCAGGAGAGCTTGGAGGATCTCACCAACTGACCAGATGCAGAATAAGACAGTACCAGATCCTCCCTGCCCAGTGAGCTCACAGGAAGGGTGACTGCTTAATTAAGCTTGACTGCTTTATCTGTTAGTTGCCTAATTAACTTCTTAAATGAAATAAATACACGTTTAGTAAGAATTAAGTGATTTCTTGTTTCCTTGGAAACCCTGCTTACCACTGATTCCCTCATCCCAGGCAGCATTTGTGCTGTGTAATTGGCAATTGGCTCAATTACAGCAAAGTTTTGGCAGGATTCTCCAGTAAGGTGAAAATGGGAATTGGTCCTTGCACTGTGGAATAAGCTGTTATAAATGGATGTATTAAAAAGAGTAGTTTGGTTGAATGGAGAAACTTAATGGTTGACTAAAGTAGTTTAAACAAGGAACAAGTTAGGATAAAATATTTGGAGAGGCTTGTTTTGGGCACAGAAGCCATGAGATGGCATTGGGAAACTAGCCAAATCTTCAGATTCACCTGAAAACACATCAGACATCTAAATTTATAATGAGAAATGGATTGAATCTGAGGCTAAATTTTTTTGAACACTTCAAGACAATGCTTTCAGGTCCACAATTGACTCCTCAACACCACTGTCAATATCATGCAACAAAATATATTGTAAGTGGATCCTGATCTTCATATTGCATGTATAAAATAAAAGGAAGGCAAATGCCTAATTGGTGTAGGCCAGTGTCTCATAATTATAGATAGCTGCAAAGGAAGCTGGCAATGTGCTCTGTGATATTTTGCCACTTTCATAAAGGAAAGCAAATGCTGCCTCTGTTGATAGATGGTTCTCAAAATATTTCAAGATAATACAGATGTCACACTGGTCACTTAGCAAGTAAAAAACTGTCCAATGCTTTCTCAGCACTAAGTGCTGTGAGGCAAAGAGAATCTTAATAGGATACAACATCAAGAGCAATGAGATTACCTGACAGTGGAAGAGGTTGCTAGAAAAGTGAACAATAAAGCCTGTTACCAACCTCATCTTGCCTGTCCCAAGAGATATGGTGAGAAATACCTAAGGATAGTACATTTTCTTCAAGTCTTTCATTTTTAAGGGGAACTTTCACTGCACAACTCTACTAGATTTGTAGAACAAACTAATATGCTGCTCATGTTCCTAACTCCAATCATCCTAGAGGTCCCAGTTGATGTTTCAACCTCATGCAATTCAATGATGTTCCATTTGGAGTAAGCTGGATTCTACTAAAGACTGTTCAATAGATATCAAATTAGTTGTAAGTGAGACTAAATAATATTCTCTGAGGCTGACTTTCCCTGGCCCTGATACCCCATCCCCCTATGAAAGAGAAACTTTCAGAGCTAGTGTATCCACTTTAATAATTGCTGGAAAACCAAACTGCCTTAGGATATAGTTAAGTTGCAATATATGATTTAACAGAATACATGTTCATTGTTGCTCATTAGTCCATGTGTTAACAGTCATTGCTGTTGCCCTTTGGCTGATCTGAGCTGAATAAACATGAGATCTATAGGTCTTAGGCCTCAGAGGTTTACTGATATATTCATTGAAACATGGTTATATGTCTTGCAAGTGTCTGGTTGCCAGTGGGATATTGGGGAAAACTAGACTTAATTTCTAGCAGTCTATCTCAGGTATGTTCAAATATACCTGCATATATGCATATATTCATATAGTCCAGTGAATTTATTATATATTCATAATATAAGACCTCTTGAAGCTCACACTCATGCCTGTTTCCCTGTGATTTATGTTTGCTGCCATTGGATATAGGGAGTCAGAAACCAATGCAAGGTCAATGAAAAAGAAACCAACTTTGGCTTTCCATGAAAGTAGATGCACAGGTGTCAGACTTTTAACTTACCAAAAAGGACACCAATAAAGTGAATGACACACTTAAAGTTTGCACTTGTGACTGATTATCATAGAAATCCTGCTTCAGAATAAAGAAAGTTTTCCCCTTTCTTCCACATACTGAAGGATTCATGATCTAAAATCTTTCCTATACAGTTAGAAACTAGGAAAGTCCCCAATATCAAGCATGATAAGATGTTACCTATTAAATACTTCCTTTCTGAATACTTCTTTTATTTATTTATTTATTTATTTATTTATTTATTATCTATTTTTATTTTATAAGCTCTTTGTTTACATTCCAAATGTAAACATTTAATGTTTACATTAACGTACATTCCAATGCTTTCCCCTTTCCAAGTTCCCCCCTCCCCATATGTCCCATAAGCCCTCTTCTCTCCACCCATTCTCCAATAACCTCCCTCCTTTTTCTCTGTCCTGGTACTCCCTTACAATGCTGGATCAAGCCTTTCCATAATCAGGGCCCTCTCCTTACTTCTTCATGGGAGTCATTTGATATGCTACTTGTGTCTTGGGTATTCAGAGCTTCTGGGCTAATTAATATCCACTTATCAGTGATTGCATTCCATGTGTATTCTTTTGTGATTGGGTTACCTCACTTACGATGATATTTTCCAGTTCCAACCATTTGCCTAAAAATTTCATGAATTCATTGTTTTTAATTGCTGAGTAGTATTCCATTGTGTAAATATATCACATTTTCTGTATTCATTCCTCCATTGAGGGACATCTGGGTTCTTTCCAGCTTCTGGCTATTATAAATAAGGCTGCTATAAACATAGTGGAACGTGTGTCCTTATTGCATTCCGGGGAATCCTCTGGGTATATGCCCAGGAGAGGTATAGCAGGGTCCTCCAGAAGTTTCATGTCCAGTTGTTTTTTATTCGATATATTTTTTATTTATATTTCAAACAATTTCCCCTTTTCTGGCTCCCCATTCCCCGAAAGTCCCCTAAGCCCTCTTCCCTCCCCCCTTTTCTCCCATCCACCCCTTCCACTTCCCTGTTCTGGTTTTGCCCTATACTGCTACACTGAGTCTTTCCAGAACCAGGGGCTACTCCTCTGTTCTTGTACATCATTTGATGTGTGGGTTATGTTTTGGGTATTCCAATTTTTCAGGCTAATATTCACTTATTAGTGAATGCATACCATGATTGATCTTTTGAGACTGGATTACCTCACTTAGTATGATGTTCTCCAGCTCCATCCATTTGCCTAAGAATTTCATGAGTACTCCATTGTGTATATATAGCACATGTTTTTTGCATACATTCTTCTATTGAGGGATTGCTGGGTTCTTTCCAGCTTCTGGCCATTATAAATAGGTCTGCTATGAACATAGTGGAGCATGTATCCTTATTACATGCTGGAGAATCCTCTGGGTATATGCCCAGAAGTGATATAGCAAGGTCCTCCAGAAGTGACTTGCCCAGTTTTAGGAATCACCAGACTGATTTCCAGAGTGGTTGTAGCAATTTGCATTCCCACCAGCAGTGGAGGAATGTTCCTCTTTCTTCACATCCTCACCAACACACCCAGTCTCCTGAGTTTTCAATCTTCACTATTCTGACTGGTGTAAGGTGAAATCTCAGGGTTGTTTTGATTTGCATTTCCCTAATGACTAATGAAGTTGAGCATTTTTTAAGATGCTTCTCAGCCATCTCCTTCTACAAAGCCACAATTACTCTGATACCCAAACCACATAAAGATCCAACAAAGAGAACTTCAAAACAAATTCCTTTATGAATATTGATACAAAAATACTCAATAAAATTCTTGCCAACCTAATCCAAGAACACATAAAAACAATCATCTACCATGATCAAGTAGGCTTTGTCCCAGGGATGCAGGGATGGTTCAATATATAGAAATCCATCAATGCAATCCACTACGTAAACAAGCTCAAAGAAAAAACCACATGGTCATTTCATTGGATGCTGAAAAAGCATTTGATAAAATTCAGCATCCTTTCACGCTTAAAGTCTTGGAAAGAACAAGAATTCAAGGCCCATACCCAAACATAGTAAAAGCAATATACAGCAAGCTGGTAGCCAACATCAAACTAAATGGAGAGAAACTTGAAGCAATCCCACTAAAGTCAGGGTCTAGACAAGACTGCCCCCTTTCTACTTATCTTTTCAATATTGTGTTGAGGTACTAGCTAGGGCAATTAGACAACATAAGGAGGTCAAAGGGATACAAATCGGAAAGGAAGAAGTCAAACTATCACTATTTGCAGATGATATGATAGTCTACTAAAGTGACTCAAAAAACTACACCAGATAAACAGATAAACCAGATAAAGTGACCCAAAAAACTACAGCCTATAAACAACTTCAACAAAGTGGCAGGTTATAAAATCAACTCAAGCAAATCAGTAGCCTTCCTATACTCAAAGGATAAGCAGGCGGAGAAAGAAATTAGGGAAATGACACCCTTCACAATAGCCACAAACAATATAAAGTACCTTGGTGTGACTATGACCAAGCAAGTGAAAGATCTGTATGACAAGAACTTCAAGTCTCTGAAGAAAGAAATGGAAGAAGACCTCAGAAAATGGAAAAATCTGTCATGCTTGTGGATTGGCAGGATTAATATAGTTAAAATGGCCATCTTGCCAAAAACAATATACAGATTCAACGCAATACCCATCAAAATCCCAACTCAATCCTTCATAGAGTTATAAAGAACAATTCTCAAATTCATCTGGAATAACAAAAAACCCAGGATAGCTAAACTAGATTTGGATAACAAAATTACATCAAGGTAAGAGGGCAGTAGCATATGTATTTGACAAGACTTATAGATATTTCAAAAATTATTTTAAAAAGAAATACCAGATTTGTATTTCAGATTTTTTTCAGATTAGGATTGGTAACCTATATCTAAATCTAAATGAGATTCTAATAAAATTTAACCATTTTTCTCTTTCCTTTCCTCTTCTAAACTATCCCCATTTTCTTGCTCTTTTTCAAATTCATGGCCTCAAGGCCTCTGGATGGATCCTCGCCTCTTACTTTCTCAATTGTTGTTGCACACACACACACACACACACACACACACACACACACACACACTTATCTAAATACACTACTAAAATCTGATCAATTGTTTTATGAACTTTATAATATGTACCCAGCAAATTTTTACAAGTGTGTTAAGTGATGAATCAGAAATTTATGTGAGTAGACTGTAGCCTCTCATTCCTGCCCAGCTCTGTGTGACAATAACTTGTTTCACTTCTTTTATAAAGATATAACCATTACCAGCTAAGACAATTTTTTTGTTGTTCTTGGCAAATGTCATGCAAAAGTAGAACAAAAACTGGCTTTTGAAAAGAAGAGAATAAAATTAATGATGACTTTGATGATCAAGGCTGAGATCATATTCCCCTTTGGTGAAATATGGAAATTAGGAAATCTCAAAGAAGCTGTTCTCAGGGAAGCAAGTTCCTCGCAGTATCTTTTCCCATGTGAATGGAAGTTGGGTACCTGGACTGAATACCTAAAGAAAAATCTCATCAAGTCACACTAAACCACTCTGCAAAATAATGCTCCGAATACCACATTTGGATAAGAAGAACATTCTATGTGTGTGTTGGAAGTGAATTAAATTCTCTTACTCCAGGGAATCTAATGGAACTAAGTTTCCCTGTCCTCATTTACAAATTCATATATAATCACAACACATAAAATTGAAGAATCAGAGCTGGTCTACTTTGCAATTGATTTCTATAAGTAATGAGTTAACATACATGTGACTGAATGAAGTGTCAAGAAGACCAAAAGATATCTAATGTCCTTTTTAAAATCCCCAAGCAAGTGGCATCTATTGATCTAGAAGTATCACTCTTGTTTCAAGTCTACACTTGGAAGTTTCACAAACTTTTTCTAATGGGCCAACCAGGACCTGGCCAAATTGACCTATGGGCATTTAGTTTTCAAAAGTTCTTAACTTTTTATCAGCCAATAAATAATTGTATTTTAATGCTTATAAATTTAATGGAATTAATCAGCTCAGAAAATGAAATCTACTTAATAAACCTAAAGTTTGGTAGGCAAACATTTTGAAATGTGTAAGATCATCTGGATGACTGCAGAAGTTCTTGCTTTGGTGGTGGCTCAGCCAGTTCCTAGAACTGTTACTTTGTGTGGTATTTTGGGAGCACACCATTTTGTGGTTATATTTTGACTTTGCTTTTATGATAAATGACCTCCAGCTGTTCTGGCTTTACAGGAATAAACTGGAGTACTGTATGAGTAAAAGATAAAGGCCTCAGAAACAGACCAAGTACCTAGAATGGTTTCTTCCTATATACATTGTCTTCCTTTACTTTGCTTATTGGCTAGAAAGTTGGATCTAACCTTGTAAAACAGAGTTGTCAATACACTTAAAATTATAGATAGGTTCTGAGTTCAAGAAGCCCTTGCCCTTTGACTTAAAAGATTACCATGATTGAGACACTCTAAAAAGGACTGGCAAAATGCCTCAGTTAGGAAAGGTATGTGCTACCCAGACTGACCATATGAATGACACACATGATAATGGAGAAAGAAAACTAGCTCCTGGTAGAGTGGTGTACTCTTAATCACTGAGCTATCCTTCCAAACCTGTTTGGTTAATTTTAAGTGAAGAAATATATGTATCAATTGTAGCTAATTTTACTAAAGATGGCAGATAGTCTTTGCTTCTAAAAGACTTACTAGCATGTCATATCTCACTAAGTCATTTCTTATATAAACCTAACTTTCTTGGGTCATTGTTGTAGATCAAAGATTTGAACTATAAAAACTATTTTCTTCATGTAAATTGTAAGTCTTTATCACTCTGCAAAAATATAAAATATTGTATCAAGTTAAATCATTGAATTAACATGGACATCAAACTTCTCACATAAAAACAAGACTTTTAATTTGATTTCCAGATGACAATAATCTTGGTAGAAATGGAAGAACAGTAAAGTGGATAATATACAAGTTTTCTTCTTCATTCTCTCATTCCTACTCCATTTTTCTACTTTCTTATTTTTCGGCCTATTGCTCTCCTGGTTGAATTTCTTATGTCTTACTCTTTGAAGGATTCTTTCTCCAGTTCAGTCTTCTTGACTAATTTTCCTCTGAAGTGAGCTGGACATTTTAGCTCGTGCACATTTGAGATGTTCAGGTGATCACAGAGGATCAAGGTGATACACAGACTTTCACCTCCAAATATCACAGATGTGGCTCCTTTCCTATACAGTTATTTGTGTGCTGAAGATTCTTGTGTGCTCACTGCTGACTTACTGCTAACACTGCATGTTTTAAAACATCAGAAAATGAATGAAATAAGCAGTTTTTAATTGCTGGGATGAAATCCAAAGAATGAAACAGGAAGTGAATAAAACGATAATTGCTTTATTATATAAACTTTTCTGTATTACTCTCAATTATACCATAAGGCATTAGATTTCATAGCTGATGGTACAATGTGCACATGGGCTTTCTAAGGTCACTTAATTTCTAGCTACCTTTGCAAACAAGTCTTTTGAAGAACAGGTATTTACTTTATGCTGATGCAATTAAAGAAGCTAATTTCAACTTTGCAGCACAGGAAATATATGCAATTAAACTGCTCTGCCACATTTGGCCTCCAAGCAGAAATGGTAAAATTTTGTTCAGCATCAATAGGCTGTGGAAGAAGTCAGAGCAATTATGTAAAATGGAAATTGTACTCATAACCAATCCCTTCCCACACAAAGCAATCATTTTCTGACAATAGAATGTTTATATAAAATCTTGTGACTTTCAAATATCAGTCATTGTTCTTTTTTGCATCCATCTACACTATAGATTTGGTTCATTACAAAGGGCAAACAAGGCAGCAGACATCTCTGGGGTAATTAGAGGATGATGACATCATTTCAGTCTTAAGGGCTTGTGATAAATCTCAATGCCAAGCTCTTTTCTTCTACCCTGTATCATTTGCTTTCTGTTATGGCAAACATCTGTGTGGGTAGCAGATGCTACCATGTATCTACTGAAAACCTGTTGAGTCTCTTGAACTTTGCAAGTGACAACTCTTCTTGCAGGCATCCTACACATTTCTTTGGAGGAAAATGTTTGGATGATAACTGGGATGCAAAGGAGACATAAGTGATTCATAGCATTTCCTCTTGTTTCTTGTGGTGTCTAGAGTGGTGATATGATTCCCTAGGAAAGCCAAACAACCTCAGCAGTTATTCTTGTGGCCACTTCTCAGTGTCTATCTGATCTGTTTATTTTAGATGTGTGACAAATGAATAGTCAGAAGAATGTCTACAAATATCCTTGCCTGAAGTGGAAACCTTAGTGGGTGAAAACCACTATGAAAATAGTGGTAATTCTGTGGGTAAAACCAGCATGAGCCAGGAGCTCCAGAGTGAGGCTCTGAATATAGGTTGAACGAACAACTTTCTCACCTGAAAAGCTGTCTTGCCAGTGCAGTCTGGTTTAAAGACATTTTGTGTAGTGAAACATATGTAGTGAAATAGTAAGGTAGAAGTAATATTTGCTTTAGGGTTATCTAAAACACTGCCTAAAATCAATGGTGGGAAGCAAGTGACAGGCTTGAACAGCAATTAGTTGGGTTATGTGGCAGAAAAATGAAAGGTACAATAGTGTTGCTGATTACCATGTTCCAAAAAGCACATGCCTCTCATCTTCAGTCCTGCCCAGCACCTAGTAGCTACCTTAATCCAGGCTCTTTCTTTTATAAATAGATGGAATGTACTTGAAAATAACAGTCTATATACAATAAAAGCCCTGTATAGCTAACTTTATATTAGATGTAGACAAACTTAGATTATTTCCTCTAAAATCAGTAATGAGATAAGAATGTCCATTCTCCCTCTTTTATTTGATAGTGTTCAACATTTTAGTTATATAATTAGTCCAAAGGAGGACATGATGGTGAATAAAAAAATAGGAAAGAGGCAAAATTCTACCTAATTTTAGATTTTATGATTCTTCCTTAAAAGGCATTATCAAGTCTGCTAAAAAAACTGTTGGACATAAGAGAAATTTACAGTAAAGTTTCATGATACAAAATTAGTAATAATAAACAAAACATTAGCCTTCTTATATACTAATGTTGTATGCTCAAAGAATAAAATTAGGAAAACTATCCCATTCAAAATCACTCCAAAAAGTAAATATTTTGGGATACATATAACCAAAATAGAGAGAACCCTCTATTCAAAAACATTGAAAAAAGAAATTGAAGACAAAAATTAGCAATAAAAAGACCTTGCATACCCTTCATTTAGCAGGGTTTATATTATGAAAATGAGATTTTACCAAAATTAACTAATCTACAGTTAATGCAACACCTATGCAAACTTTTGATGTTGTATTTTACAGATGACAAGTGAAGCTCTATTACTCCCAATGTGTTATAAACTCCCAACATCTAATGAAATTCTCATGATTTAAGAATGTTAGCTTTAGAATCAAATGTCTCTGCGATGAAGAGCTGAAGAACAGTATAAAGAATACCACCTGGCTCCCCAAGCCAACAGGTAGAACTACACTTCTCCCATGAAGTTAGTAGAGTAGCATTGGGCATTGCAAATGGGGGATCTTCAATTCTAGTGGAACATCTTTGGTGGTACCATGAGAACAAATCCAGCTGTGTCCATGTGATCCTTCTATCTTATGCCTGAGAAGAGTAGGTGGCTAGAGTTGTTAAGCCGTTGGCTCTTCAGTGTGGTTTTTTTGTAGCCAAGAATAACTTATCCTTAGGTACACATGGAAAATTCACCTCTTCTCATGCTCACTACTTCACACCTGTTTCTCGTATGAAGCAAGCTCCCACATGTCAGTTATATTAACACAGGCTCTTCAGTCATTTGCATGCTAGGGTCATTCTATAGTTTTGATATGTTGTATTCTGTAGCTGCCTGCAGCTACTGTGAACTGGGTTCCTGGAAGAGAAGCTGAGAGATTGATGGGGAAAGGGTGAAAAGAAGGAGGCCAGGACGATAGTTTACCAATTGAGGCCCCAACTTTAGTGGCAGTCAGACCATTTAACACTTTGCGCAAGCCCCTCCCCCCAGACTCTAGGCTGAGTTCCGGGAAGTCATCTGTCGGTCCTAGGCTCCACTGCACAGGCAGTTGGGTGGGTCACCTGCTTAGTTCAGGAATTTGTAGACATGGAGGAACAATTAACTTAACCTTCACTCTGAGCACTCCACCATAGGTGGAGCAGGATCCTGACTAGCACGGAATCTGTGCTCAACAGAGGCTGGGATAAGTTCACCTTGACCAATGTCAAGTACACTCTGAGCACTCCATCCTAGGATAAAAATTCCTGCTGTAATCTACTTCCCTAATATGCCCTAACATCAGATTCCTGCCAAAAGCTCTTGTCCTTGGCCAATGTCAAGTTCCTACCCTGTGGCATGACACCCCAATATGGCTCTGTACATTGATATATGCTAGTTTTCATAGGTTTTGTTTTGAAGAATATAAATGTATTATCAATAGGTACTGATATTAATTCAATTTTGAAAAGTTTTGTCTTTTAAAATTGAGTCCATATGAGTTGTTTGTATTATCACTGTCATGATTGTTGGGTATTGGAATAAGTTTTAGGAATAATATATATACTCCTTTTATTTTCTTTAATGGTTTAACAAATTAGGATTGTTTCAGTATTCAAATATTAAATACTTAGTCTAAACAAAAAATAGAATGAGACTTTTGATTATCTTTTTGTATGCATAATATATGAAATGTAGTCATATGTTTTCTCATATTCTATTCCCATTGTATATATTTTTCAAATAGAGAGTGGAAGTTTGAATACTGTATACCATTAATTTGGTATTTTCTCAGTAGAATAAAATATTTCACATACCATAATTATATAGATTTGCAAATGTAAAATAAAATATGTAAAATTTCCCTTTCTACAGCTGCAGTGTTTATTGTCTTGCTTTGGAACCATGACCCTCTTATTCTCCAAATTACTTTTTCAATTCTAGGTTTGGAATTAACTTAAATTTCATTTAGCAATAGAATACACTACATAAGTTTTCTTGAGCATTTTATCATATTATCTCAACTCTGAATATGGATAAAAGTTTGTTTGTTACAACCTCCCAAACACATAAATATTGCTAAAATCATAGTACGTGAGTATGATTTTGATTCCTAGGTTGTTAACTTTAAATTTTCTCTGGGTAGAGAAGGACTTTTCCTAATGAAAATGATATTTCAAGATACCTAAGATCTATTCATTGTTATTATTATCTATAAAAAATGAATTGCTTTTAATCTACATACTCATGCTTTAGATGTAGGCTTTTTTTCTTGAATCATAGAGATTCAAAACATAATTGTTTTTATTAGATTTAGGTGACCTACAGTATGTTCTCAGGAAATGCATTTGAAGTTTATTTCCTTTTGCAGAGTCAATTGCAGCTCTGATTCATCCACATTTAATGAATTCTCCCCATGAGTATTCAAAGACTCCTTCAGCATCAGTAATAAATATTGTTACCTGCCATCCAGTGTTCACTCTGTAACAATGTAAAGGCCCTTTGTTCAAAAAAATTCTTTTATCTATTTATTTTTAATTTGAACAAAGTTCTACTTGTCTCACTTGTTTATTTATTTTATTTGAACCAAGTTATTTTCATTTCAGTGCATTTACTTTGCCACCCATCCTTGTCCACTTGTCTTTTCACTCTAGCTGCTAGCTTGACATCTTCTTGGCTTTTCTCCTGTGGATTATTGAGGCATATCTTTTGACATACTCTTAAAGCTGTTTTTCTACATATATTCTAGCATTACTCATCTGTTGTAAGATGCCTTATGCCCAGATTTGAATTGTGTTTACATGGTGACTGGAGATGAGAGAAGAGAGAAACTTTAACTCATTTATTAGACTTGAATTTGACCTCGTATTTCTCCACATTTGGCTTCTTTTCTCACCATCCATCGGATTGCTCCAGGATAGAGCTTTCTAATTTGCAGACTCAAAATGTTAGGGCCTCAACCCATGTGCCTACCTTGTGCTTCATACTGTCACATATGTAGCAACAATTAAGGAAAATGAGGCCATGACTTTGAAAGAGAGCAGGAATATACATGGAAATGGTTGAAGTGAGCAAAGAGAAGTAAGAAATGAAGTAATTATATTATATGTCAGAAAAATATAAATAAACACAAGAAAGCAAAAGTTGCACAGACTATGTGCTTTGTCTCACAGATATGCTAGTTTCTTCATGAAGGTGATGGGTTTGTAGATAAAATTTCAGGGTATTCCTTTGTCTATTCCTGTGTGATGTTTTTGTGCATGCCTGCAGTAGTACTCACCTAGGAAGAGACTAAGTTGCATGATCTCAGAACCCTATCTAGGTAGATTCCAGATCATGGATCTAGCACGCACCACCTTAAGAAGTGAAATGTAATTAGGTTCCCAATGTGCCTCTGAACCCTGTTCTAAGTGGCTTTTCTTCTGATAGAAATTTCTCTGTTGATTTAGAACTGAGATGTACAAACTTGGGATTTATTTTCTTTCTCACACTTTTCAGCTGACAGTAAATGGAAGAAAATGTCCTGACAGGCCATTAATTCCCATTTCAGAAAGTCCTGTAATTATGACAACTTTTTCATTAATATCTGAGAAAAGTTTCAGGAACTTCAGCAGAATATCAAATATCCCAGGGTGCTGTTTTTCCCTATTCTGTTGCACCTTAGATCACAAAAGGAGATGCTTGTTTTTGTCCTCCTGTTTAGTAAGTTGTCTTAAACTTCTGGCCACAAAACGATGGGATGCCTTTCAAATTCCTTTCAAAAAAACACATAAATGTGTTCATCTGCTGTCTCAATATGCAGTGTAGGGCAACATTTCTAGATCCCATAGAAGAGTGATGATTTGATTTCTTTTTTATCTTTTCATGAGTCTTCTTCACCTTATTAGCAACATACAGTCCTCAGTCTACCTTTCCATATTAGATTTTGCTCATATTTATGGATTCAGAACAATAGTCTCTTCAATACTCTGTATGATGGTAAAGTCTTGCCATGTTTTCCTCATGAGAATTAAAACCACTTCTCTGCTAATTCTACACTGGGTACCTTTGTGAAATTTACCTCTTGGTAGTATGGGAATGGAGACAGAAAAAGGAAGAGTTTCTCATCTTGTAAACACTACCCCACATCTGCCTGTAAGACCCCATCCTTCAGGTATATATTCCATCCTCCAGTGATCACTATGGTCCCAGGATACAGACAGAGAACTGGGATTGGCTAAGATAATAAACTCTTACAGAGTAAGCAAGTGGATATAAAATCAATATAATTATGGGAATCCCATTTTCCCCTCTGCAAAACTGCCTAATAATGGAGACATAGAATCACCTGAGCTAAAAAAAAAAAGAGTCTGAACCCCACTCCACTGTCAGGGGCCATAATGGGACAAGCTCATAACTAGTAGGTGATCATCCTGAAATGGCCTACTTCAGATTATTATATAAGCTGTGACAGATGCACCCTTCTTAAGCAAGGCTATAAGCAATTCATTTTAGGAAATATTCCTGTTATTAATATACTTTTACTGTTATTATTAAACATATATAACAATCACTAAGTTATAGCACACCCCTCTGGAGTAGATCTCTCCAGATCCATGAAGATGTACTATCTTATAGAAATACTACATAGTTAAATAGATGACTTAAGTGTTTATGATGATCCTATAAGAATTCCTAAAATTATATCAGTGATTATTAAGCTCATTTATAGTGGGACTGCTATTAGGTCCTTTTCTTATAGTCAAAACTTCAATCAGAACTCTGCCAGGCTCCCACTTGTCACCAGGTAATTGCTCTTAGATGGTGACCAGACTTTAACCTCCTCAGAGCACATTCCAAATGGTTATAAAACAATTAACCAAATGTCATAAAATGGGAACTAATGATTTATTATATATGCTAGGACAGAAGATAAAATATTAACTGGGTTTATCTGTACAAGACTTCACTTATAACTTAGTTATGGCTTTAAACCTTTGGTTAACCTGCGGAACCAAAACAGATGATGGATGTTTAGCCAGATAATTACCCCAGTGGATATGCATGTAAACATTCTCTGTTGTAAACTTCTATTTTAACTTATGATTTGATTTTTTTGTTTGAAATTGTGATGAACTTTGTAATGTGTGATCACATATTCTTAAAGATGATTAAGTGCTGATGACAAAGAGAAGAGTGAGTACTATGTTGAGAAGAATGGGGGTGAGAACTGAGCTGAGAACTGAGCTGAGAAGAACTGACTGTGAGAGGGAACTGAGCTGAGGAGAAGTTTTTAGACAGACCACCTATTAGATAGATTTGAACTCAAGAAGAACTTAGAAGTATAGGCATAGGCAGAAAAAAGGCATTGAGAGTAAGAGCATTGTTGAGACCTCAGAGCAGGAAGAGAGAACAAGATTAGAAGAAGGATGCAGAGTGGAATAACTTAGAAATTATAGGTAACACACACATACACACACACAAAAAAAACTAAGAGAGCAATGTGCAGAATGCAGAGGGAAAGAAGAAAAATGAAGATGCTGCAGAGAGCATTAGGAGCAGGAAGTCTTCTCCTTATAATGGGACAGAACAGGTCCCATGGTAAGGAAAAGGCAGGCTTAGTCTTATAGTCTTATTAAAACCACAAAGTTTTTTTTTCATACATTGGTTTAATTCATTTAGCACCAAAAGGGTGGAAGCCTTTTCTTTCTCTATGCAATAAAGATTAGAGGTCATTTTTCATCCTGAATGAGTGAGTTCTTTCTGTACTGGTGCATGGTATTTTACTCCATATGCATATATAAGTATGGATGTGTGTGTAAGTATGCAATTGTAAGAATGTATGCATATGTGTTTGTGTGTGTGTGTGTGTGTGTGTGTGTGTGTGTAAGTATGTAATTGTAAGAATGCATACAAGCTGGGACCAATTGGATTTGAATGGAAATGTATAAATGAGCATTCATGAAGCTGTGTATGAACTTATGTGAGATTATGCATATTTGCTTATGTAAAAGTTTTTCTTTATGTGAGTGTTATTATCTTCTACTGGTTCAATAGAAGTTTATCGCTCCAAACTTCTCCCTAGCCAACAAGCAAGAGGCATCTAGAAGATAGGGGAAAGGCTCTAGCAATTAATCCTTTACTTAATCTCCTGCTATTTTAGGATGAGGTGCTAAGTGCCCAAGACTGCAGCCTCTGGCCTCAGAGGAACACAGAAAGCAGGTCAGCTACAATAGCATAGTGACATAGACTAATAAAACTAAACTTTTATTATTATACAGCAATCCTAAATATCTTGTAAGACAAAGCCTTACCCCTAAATTTCATAAGATAAAGTCTTACTCTCCACTGATGCTCTTTCCCCTCTGCTGTCTCAAGAAGAACTGACAAGAAAGAAGAAACCCTTGGCAGGGCTGGCCCATGGCACAGCACATATTAAAGAACATGGGATTTAGGCTTGGCCTCAAAGTCCTTGATAGAGCCTTCCTATAAGCCCAGGAGCTGTTGTTTCCTTAGCAACAAACTGCAAAATTGAGGATGTGATAACACTCTGAATTCCCACAACTACTATAATTGGACTCACTTTGCTACTCTTCATTAACCAAATAGTGGTTTGAGCCCCAATACATCAGGATTTTGTCCTGGATTAAGCTATACAACAAAGGACGACTGATGCTTGGAAGTTCATCTGAAGTTACTATATAATTCTATAAAAATTCTGTGTTTTTCCTGATATCTCTTGAAAAAAATACACCTAAAACAGAGCAGTACATAATGGGGTCTAAATGAAGACTCAATTGCTACTAGGTGATGGTAAAGTTTACAGAACTGGTGCTTTTTCCAGTGTGAAGTTCCAAGTGACAACTGGAGGAGAGATTATCTTGTTGCCTACCAATCATACAGAAGGGAACATAGTTCTCAATGCTAACTGATATAAAAGATGAAGATGACATATATAGTTGAGATTGCTTCAGCCAAAGAATGAAGTTTCAGGACTTAGATTGTATTTACATGAATGAGAAAACATCCTTTTCCCCTCAAATGTCATACTTCTTATGATATAATCAACTCATATATTTACCTCCAATCCAAATCACTGTATTTAGTGACCAAATATTTCCTTGAGTGAGAAAGGAGTTTTAGCATAAGAAATAAACATAGAGAACATAATTTAGGCTGCTGGGGCAGACTCTTACCAGGTCTGCCACAGTGAAGACAACATCTCCTGATACTTTCTAGAAAACCAGCTACACTCAGAGCATTTAGGAAGAACCCCCTCCCACCTCTGGAGGCCCAGAGATGCTGGTGGTGGTCCGGTAGGACACACTACCCAGCAACAACCTAAACCACCACCACTCCCCTTCTGTTCCTTCTGCCTTTTCTGCTGCTACCTGTCCTTTCTGCTGGGGACGACTCTTTCCAGGTCTGCCACAGTGCAGATACCATTTCCTGATACTTTGAAGAGAACCAGTTGCACTCATGGCAACCGAGAACCAGCCATACTCAGGGCATTTGGAGTGTGGAGAGGCCTGGGAGCACAGGAGAGCTGATCTCCCAGGAGTGCCTGCACACCAGGGTGCACAGAGAGAAGAGGAATCCCAGGAGGACAAATACACAGGCTTGCAGGACAGACAAGCTGCAGTCAGAGACAGTAAGACCAGCTAACACCAGAGATAACCAGATGGCAAAAGGCAAACACAAGAATATTACCAAAAGAAACCAAGGCAACATGGCAAATCCTAACCCAGTTCTCCCACAACAGCAAATCCTGGATACCCCAACACACAGGAAAAGCAAGAGATGGATGTAAAACCACATCTCATGATGCTGATAGAGGACTTCAAGAAAGACATAAATGACTCCCTTAAAGAAATACAGGAGACAATTGGTCAAGAGGTAGAAGCCCTTAAAAAGGAAACACAAAAATCCCTTAAAGAATTTCAGGAAAACACAAATAAACAAGTGAAGGAACTGAACAAAACCATCCAGGAAGTGAACAAAAACCAATGGAAGTAGAAACAATAAGGAAATACAAAGGGAGACAACTCTGGAGATAGAAAACCTTGGAAGGAATTCAGGAGTGATAGTCGCAAGTTTCAACTACAGAATACAAGAGATAGAGGAAAGAATCTCAGGAGCTGAAGATACCATAGAAAACACTGACTCATCAGTCAAAGAAAATGTAAAATGCAAAAAGGTTGTAACCCAAAAAACATCTAGGAAATCCAGGACACAATGAGAAGACCAAATTTAAGGATTATAGGTAGAGAAGAGAGTGAAGACTTACAATTTAAAGGGCCAGTAAATATCTTCAACAAAATTATAGAAGAAAATTTCCCCAATCTAAAGAAAGAGATGCTCATGAACAAATAAGAAGTGTATAGAACTCCAAACAATCTGGACCAGAACAGATATTCCTCCTGTCACATAACAGTCAAAACACCAAGTGCACTAAACAAAGAATATTAAAAGCAGTAAGGAAAAAATGGTCTAGTAGCATAAATAAACGCAGACCCATGAGAATTATACCAGACATCTCACCAGAAACTATGAAAGCTGGAAGATCTTGGGCAGATATCTTAGGGTCAAACAGACCCTAAAAGAACATAAATGTCAGCCCAGGCTACTATACTCAGCAAAACTCTCAATTTCCATAGATGGAGAAAACAAGACATTCTATGACAAAACCAAATTTACACAATATCTTTCCACAAACCCAGCTCTACAAAGAATAATGGGTGGAAAATACCAACACAAGAGGGAAACTATACCTTAGGAAAAAAATAACGTTATCTTTCAACATACTCTAAAGAAGATAGCCACACAAACAGAATTCCACCTTTAACAATGAAAATAACAGGAAGGAACAATCACTTTTCCTTAATATCTCTTAACATGAATGCTCTCAATTCCCCAATAAAAAGAGATAGACTAACAGACTGGATATGCAAATAGGACCCAACATTTTGCTGCATACAAGAAACCCACCTCAGTGACAAAGACAGTCACTACCTCAGGGTCAAAGATTGGAAAACAATTTTTTAAGCAAATGGTCCCAAGAAACATGCTGGAGTGGCTATTCTTATACGGGATAAAATCAACTTTCAACTAAAATTTGTGAAACAAGAGACACTTCATACTGGTCGAAGCAAAAATCTACCAAGATGAACTCTCAATTCTGAACATTTGTGCTTCAAATGTAAGGACACCCACATTCATAAAAGAAACTTTACTGAAGCTCATAGCACACATTGCACCCCACACAATAATAGTGGGAGACTTCAACACCTTACACTCAGCAATAGACACATTATGGAAGCAGAACTAAACAGAGACACAGTGATACCAACTGAAGTTATGTACCAAATAGATCTAACAGATATTTATAGAACATTCCATCCTAAAGCAAAAGAATATATGTTCTTCTCAGCACCTCATGTTACCTTCTCCAAAACTGACCATATAATTGGTCACAAAACAGGCCCCAACAGATGCAGGAATACTGAAATAATTCCATGCACCCTATCAGATCACCAAGGCCTAAGGCAGGTCTTAAGTTCAAACAAAAACAATAGAAAACTCACATACACATGAATGTTGAACAATACTCTACTCAATGATAGCTTGGTCAAGGAAGAAATAAAGAAAGAAATTAAAGACTTTTTAGAATTTAATGAAAATGAGGACACATCATACCAAAACTTATGGGACACAGTGAAAGGAGTGATAAGAGGAAATCTCATGGCTCTAAGTGTCTCCAGAAAGAAACTGGAGGGTGGCGGCAGCATGGGCGGCGGCGGCAGTGCAGCAGTGGCTGGTCCAGCTGAAGGGCCATCAGCAGTGGAACCAAGGCGACACAGGGTCCAGTTAGGGTCTGCGCCCACGACCACTGACCTTCGCTGACCAGCCGGGCAGCAAGAAGCTGCGGTTGTGCGGCGCCTTTCCTGCACGGAAGCCACTTCAGAACTCGGCCTCCCACCAGTCAGGAGAGGTGCATCCATCTTGGTTTCGGACTCCAGGGATCAGACAGACTGAGGTACACAAACATAATCCGAGGCCAACACCGCGGTGGTCTGAGCCCGACGGGCGTAGGCCTGCACCCAGGCCCTGGGCTGGTCGGGGGGCCATCGGGGTGCCAACCCAGCCAGGAGGTATTTTGCCCAGGCCTGCGCGCGCGCCGCCATTTTGCAGGACGACAGAGAGCTCTGGCGGGCAGACCTGTAACAGGCATAGCCTGAGGCTAACAAAGCGGGGGTCTAGGCCCCAAAAGGCACAGACTGACACCAAGAACTGGGCAGCTTGGTGGGCCATCTGTGAGTCAACCCGCCCAGGAGGTTGTTAGCACAGCAGACTCTCCCAGCGCTTTCAGGGAGCGCGGACGCGCACGCCCGCCATTCTAGTCACCTGGCGGACCCAGGTGACAGTCATAGCCCTAGGGTAACTTTGCTCGGACCTTGGCCTCCCAGGCTTTTGCCTGAACTCAGGGACTGGGCGGCCAGGCTAACCTTGTGTGCGCCAGCCCGGTTGGGGGAATCGGCTGCCCAGCGGAGTGAGCGGAACACAGGGGAGGTCACAGCAGCATACACCATCAGCGCTCCCTGGGGGTGCACAAGGGCTCCATCTGGTCCACAGACACAATCTGGGGCAAGGCCTCAGGCGGAAGCCCTCAGCTCAACTCTCTCCGCTTCCGGATCCAGATCAGCCTGGACGGCCGCACCACATCTCCAGGTCCTGCAAGAGGCTAGCTGGGCTTCCGGGTGGCCAGCTGGGAGAAGTCAGTGTGCTCCAGTGAATCCAGCGGGCCCCAGCAGGAGTCTTCGGGTGCCTGCTTCGGGATCTGAACAGCCTGGGCAACAGCACCCTGTCTACAAGCAGTGCAGGAGGTAAGCTGTGCACCAGAGGCCAACTGGGAAGGGGCAGCTTGCACTGGTGAGTCCAGCACTGACAAGACAAACTAACACCAGTGAGAACTAGATGGCAAAAGGCAAACGCAGGAACGTCACTAACAGAAATCAAGGCAATATGGCAACATCTGAACCCAATTCTCCTCTACCAACATGTCCTGGATACCCCATCACACCAGTAAAACAAGATTTGGATTTAAAATCACTGGTCATGATGCTGGTACAGGAACACATGAAGGACATACTTAAAGAAATTCAGGAGAAAATGGATCAAAAGTTAGAAGCCCTTGCAAGGGAAACACAAAAATCATTGAAAGACATCCAGGAGAATACAAAAGCCAACAAGGAGGAAATGCAAAAAACACTTAAAGAAATACAGGAGAACTTTGACCAACAGGCTGAGGTCATGAAAGAGGAAACACAAAAATCTCTTAAAGAAATACAGGAGAACTTTGGTCAACAGGCTGAGGTCATGAAAGAGGAAACACAAAAATCTCTTAAAGAATTACAGGAAAGCACAAACAAGCAAGTGAAGGAGCTAAGCAAAACCATCCAGGATCTAAAATCAGAAGTAGAAACAACTAAGAAAACTCAAAGGGAGACAGCTTTGGAGATAGAAAGCCTTGGGAAGAAATCAGGGGACAGAGATGCAAATATCAACAACAGAATACAAGAGATAGAAGAAAGAATCTCAGATGCTGAAGATCCCATAGAAACCATGGACTCAACAGTTAAAGAAAATGCAAAATGCAAAAAGCTTGTAACCCAAAATATCCAGGAAATCCAGGACACAATGAGAAGACCAAACCTAAGGATTATAGGCATAGATGAGAGTGAAGATTTACAACTTAAAGGGCCAGCAAATATCTTCAATAAAATTATGGAAGAAAACTTCCCTAACCTAAAGTGAGAGATGCCCATGAATATACAAGAAGCCTACAGAACTCCAAACAGACTGGACCAGAACAGAAATACTTCCCGTCACATAATAATCAAAACACCAAATGTTCTAAACAAAGAAAGAATACTAAAGGCAGTAAGAGAAAAAGGCCAAGTAACATATAAAGGAAGACCTATCAGAATCACAGCAGACTTTTCACCTGAGATTATGAAGGCTAGAAGGTCCTGGGCAGATCTCATGCAGACTCTAAGAGAACACAAATGCCAAAACTACTATATCCAGCAAAACTCTCAATCACCATAGATGGAGAAACTAAGATATTTCATGACAAAACCAAGTTTACCCAATATCTATCCACAAACCCAGCCCTAAAAAGGATAATAGGAGGACAACACCAATACAAGGAGTGAAACTTCACCCTGGAAAAAGCAAGATAGTAACCTTTCATCAAACCCAAAAGAAGTTAAGCATTCAAATTTAAAAAATAACGTCAAAAATGATCGGAAGTAACAATCACTATTCCTTAATATCTCTTAACATCAATGGACTTAATGCCCCAATAAAAAGACACAGACTAACTGAATGGATACGTAAACAGGACCCTACATTTTTCTGCTTACAGGAAACACACCTCAGGGTCAAAGACAAACACTACCTTAGAGTAAAAGGCTGGAAGACAATTTTACAAGCAAATGGTCTCAGGAAACAAGCTGGAGTAGCCATTTTAATATCAGATAAAATTGAATTTCAACCCAAAATCATCAAAAGAGACCCTGAGGGACACTTCTTGCTGGTCAAAGGAAAAATACAAAAAGAAGAACTGTCCATCCTGAACATCTATGCCCCAAATGCAAGGGCACCCTCTTTCGTAAAAGAAACTTTATTAAAACTAAAAGCACACATTGCACCTAACACAATAATTGTGGGTGACTTCAACACTGCACTTTCCTCAATGGACCGATCAGGAAAACAGAAACTAAACAGGGACACAATGAAACTAATTGAAGCTTTGGACCAATTAGATTTAACAGATATATATAGAACATTCTATCCTAAAACAAAAGAATATACCTTTTTCTCAGCACCTCATGGTACCTTCTCCAAAATCGACCATATAATTGGTCACAAGACAGACCTCAACAAATATAAGAAGATAGAACTAATCCCATGCCTCTTATCTGATCACTATGGAGTAAAAGTGGTCTTCAATAGCAACAGAAACAACAGAAAAACCACATAACCACATACACGTGGAAACTGAACAATACTCTACTCAATGATACCTTGGTCAAGGAAGAAATAAAGAAAGAAATTAAAGACTTTTTAGAACACAATGAAAATGAAAACACAACCTACCCAAATCTATGGGACACAATGAAAGCAGTGCTAAGAGTAAAACGCATAGCACTGAGTGCCTCCAAAAAGAAAATGGAGAGAGCATACATTACTAGCTTAATGACACACCTGAAAGCCCTAGAACAAAAAGAAGCTATTTTGCCCAGGAGGAGTAGAAGGCAGGAAATCATCAAACTCAGGGCCGAAATCAATCAAGTAGAAACAAAGAGAACCATACAAAAAATCAACAAAACCAGGAGCTGGTTCTTTGAGAAAATCAACAAGATAGATAAACCCTTAGCCAGACTGACCAAAGGGCACAGAGAAAGTATCCAAATTAACAAACTTAGAAATGAAAAGGGAGATATAACAACGGAAACTGAGGAAATCCAAAAAATCATCAGATCCTACTATAAGAGCCTGTACTCAACACAACTGGAGAATCTGGAGGAAATGGACAATTTCCTTGACAGATACCAAATACCAAAATTAAATCAGGACCAACTAGACCATCTAAACAGCCCCATAATGCCTAAAGAAATAGAAGGAGTCATAGAAAGTCTTCCAACCAAAAACAGCACAGGACCAGATGGCTTCAGTGCAGAATTCTACCAGACCTTCAAAGAAGAGTTAACACCAATACTCTTCAAACTATTCCACAAAATAGAAACAGAAAGAACACTACCCAATTCCTTCTACGAAGCCACAATTACGCTGATACCAAAGCCACACAAAGATCCAACAAAGAAAGAGAACTTCAGACCAATTTCCCTTATGAACATCGATGCAAAAATACTCAATAAAATTCTTGCCAACCGAATCCAAGAACACATCAAAACGATCATCCACCATGATCAAGTAGGCTTTATCCCGGGAATGCAGGGTTGGTTCAATATACGGAAATCCATCAATACAATCCACTACATAAACAAACTCAAAGAACAAAACCACATGGTCATTTCATTGGATGATGAAAAAGCATTTGACAAAATTCAGCATCCTTTCATGCTTAAAGTCTTGGAGAGAACATGAATTCAAGGCCCATACCTAAACATAGTAAAAGCAATATACAGCAAACCGGTAGCCAGCATCAAACTAAATGGAGAGAAACTTGAAGCAATCCCACTGAAATCAGGGACCAGACAAGACTGCCCACTTTCTCCTTATCTTTTCAATATTGTACTTGAGGTACTAGCTCAGGCAATTCGACAACATAAGGAAGTCAAAGGGATACAAATTGGAAAGGAAGAAGTCAAACTATCATTATTTGCAGACGACATGATCGTCTACCTAAGTGACCCAAAGAACTCCACTAGAGAGTTCCTACAGCTGATAAACAACTTCAGCAAAGTGGCAGGTTATAAAATCAACTCAAGCAAATCAGTGCCCTTCCTATACTCAAAGGATAAGCAGGCTGAGAAAGAAATTAGGGAAATGACCCCCTTCACAATAGCCACAAACAGTATAAAGTATCTTGGGGTGACTCTTACCAAACATGTGTGACAAGAACTTCAAGACTCTGAAGAAGGAAATGGAAGAAGACCTCAAAAAATGGGAAAACCTCCCATGCTCATGGATCGGTAGAATCAATATAGTTAAAATGGCCATTTTGCCTAAAGCACTATACAGATTCAATGCAATACCCATCAAAATCCCAACTCAATTCTTCACAGAGTTAGAAAGAGCAATTATCAAATTCATCTGGAACAACAAAAAACCCAGGATAGCTAAAACTATTCTCAGCAACAAAAGAATATCTGGGGGAATCAGTATCCCTGACCTCAAGCAATACTACAGAGCAATAGTGTTAAAAACTGCATGGTATTGGTACAG